>NW_022699685.1:236771-239027 GCF_011630105.1 Anneissia japonica | reverse complement strand
CTTTGAGTATCTGCGCATACTTATATGGGGAGCAACATTGCCCACTGCCTCGATGGGATAATTTGGTATGCGGATTCTGCTTGAAATTTTTCTGAAATTATTTAGGATTTTCACCGAGGCGTATAGACTACCTTGGTGTTTCTCTGTAGAATTTATATTACTCACAAAAAAAAAAAAAATTTAAAAATTAAAAAAAACTAAACACATGATACCACTTTTCTCTGTCGACGCAATGCAGCTCCTGTTGCAGTGCACGGTAGTGGAGCCCCGGGCCTATCCTGGGTATCTGCGTATACTTATATGGGGAGCAACATTGTCTCGATGGGATTATTTGGATTTTGCTGAAAATTCTTCTGGGAATTATTTGGATCTTGTTGGTTTAATTGTCTATGCGCCTTGAGCACCTTTGGTGGAGATGTGCGCTTTATTATTATTATTATTATTATTATTATTATTATTATTATTATTGTTATTGTTATTGTTATTGTTATTGTTATTGTTATTGTTATTATTGTTATTGTTATTGTTTATTATTATTATTATTATTATTTATTATTATTATTACTATTACTATTATTATTATTATTATTACTATTACTATTATTATTATTATTATTATTATTATATATATATATATATATATAGTTATTATTTTTATTATATATATATAGGGCCTATAATATAAATCAAGATAGCCGTTAACACTCTTAAATTATATATAAATCATCAAAAAAAGGTAATAAAGGACATACATCGCGTAGCACAGCTCTCATCGAATGTTGTGCTATAAATAAAGAAATTCTGTAATAAAATGCCTCCGACGGGAGTCGACCCTGCGAACTCTCACTGTCAAGGCGAGCGTCATAACCATTAGACCACAGAGGCTTCATTTATTTAACCCATTGCTTTAAGCACCTGGATCCACATTCGAATGCATTGTGTTGTACTGTTGACAATATATATCCCTTGATTCCTCAAACTCCAAGGAAAATGAGGCCATCATGATTCGATATTTCCTACGTTTTTGTTCATTGAGCAATAGGCAAGCCATCGGTATTTTGAACATTATTATCTGACCTGTAGAAATATTTAATCTCAATATTTTAAAATGTCTTAGGCCTATGTAAAATTAATTGGTTGATCTGATGAGAAATCTAATAAACATTTATTGGTAAGATTCGTTATAGGCCTAAAACAAATTAGGCCTGTTAACCGAAATAAGATTACAAAATGTCTTACTTGAAGTAAACAGCGGGTGGCGCCAGAATTTTCCCGCGAGGCGGAAGGGCGGCGATTTCCCTGTCGAGAGCGTACGTGGGCGTGGTCGGGCGTCCCAGAAAATCTCTCTGACATGCTATGGCAATTTTGGGGTTACAAAGGTTCATTAATGGCGGACCCTAGAACCTTACTACTGCTGCTGGGGCCCGGGTCTATTGGGGGCCCGTTTATAACTTTAAAAATTCCTACTTATTCCTTACTTTTCCCCTTAATAATATTAGGTTTTAGAAGCCATAATTATAGATTATATTCATTACAATTTACCTATATTACGTGCACCAAACACTGCAAGTAAGATGACTTTTACATTTACAATCTAGGTTTTTCTTCCATAAGGTACTACGGTACAATCGCAATAAAAACTGTTTGAAAGCATATTTCTAAAGCAATTTAAATATCGGCAGCACGCACGTTTTTGTTTGATAGGCCTTACTTACTTATAACTTACATTTGAAAAGTTAACATAATGATTTAATAATTGTTTAATGATTGAAATACATACTACTGTACCAAGTTAAATTACTTTTATTAATAAAAAAAGTAGAATTATACATAAACACAAAAGTCAATCCTGCTTCGTGGCCCGCTTCGTGGTTCAATTTTGAGTCAACCAATTCGGGGATTCCCCATACGGTGCTTTTATTTGCCATCCGATTCGTGTGTTCTTCAGTACCAATTTCGAGAACTGTATTATTTGTGAGTATCACACAGTTTGTGTAACAACATAATAACAACCAAAATAATAAATTTAGCTTTTTATTGTAGTCGATAACATGAAAAACAACCAGGCAATTTACAATGTGACGTGATGATGATCGCCGAATCGGCTTTGTTTACTATCATCATCGAAGGCGTAGGCCGTGTACAATACATCAAATTTCAGCTTCGTACGTTACATTGTAATGTAAACATTTGCAAAATAAGCTTTAATCATAGCCGTCGGAAGCGTTTTGCAAGTGGCCCGGCCATTATAGTCAG
>NW_022699685.1:226685-236765 GCF_011630105.1 Anneissia japonica | reverse complement strand
GGGGGGGGGGATGGGGTACTAAACAAATTTTGTTGTAAAAGTAGGTGCTGAGCTGAGCATCTACTATCAGCCTCATCATGGTTGTTGAACAAAACTTTTTTGCAACTCTGAATGCCCGGAAATAATGCTGACAATTTGTAGAGCCGTAGCCCCTCCCCTCAAAGAAATAAAATTAACACGGTGATAGAGTCTGTGTTGGAAATATGGTACATCTGGATACCTGGAAATACAAGCTGGCAAACCTGTATAGCCACCACCCCTCCCCATCCTGTCTATTGGCAGACAAAGATTTGAAGTTAGTGGGGACTAGAGATATACCCACCTCTGCCCCATATGTTTTGGGCTAAGTTGAGCAACATTTTGGCACCATAACTAAGTTATTGTTATGAAAATAGGCCTATGTAGTACAATATATACCGTACTGTACATCATAAATTTACTAAATTTATCTATATTGAAATATTTGCTCTCAGTGTACACTATATTCCATATTCTAAGTTTCGAGGCATGAATATATCCCCATAGCAGACTTGAGAGTGTGTGAATAATGTTCATGAGGTACCGTACTCTCCCATATATAATACTAATAGGAAGATTTTTTTAAAGGGCATCATATTCTTACTGGTATGACTCAAGAAAAAATAGAGATAATAAAGGTCTATGCCACTTACATGATGCTAAAGAGTGGACGCAGAAAAAGCATCCAGGTTAAAAATGCTATATCTGGACACAGAATGTGGTAGCATTGACCAAATTACAATTCGTAAGATTATTTTAAATCATGGGAATAGACAAATATAGGTCTACTGCGAAAATGATATATTGTTCAAAATGTAATTAAGTTGCTTATTCCTCCATGAATAAAAGTGCAGGAAACACGAATATGTTCAAGGAATAACAATGATAACTGTGATTATATCTACACGACGTGCAGTATTGATAAATATGCAATTAATTAAATAGGCCTAGAACATGTTCTATGAATACACATGATACAGTATGCTATGAATTATCTATGGAAATACAGTAGGCCTCCTATGCCTACACAAATAACGTCGCGTTTCGACAGACTTACTGCTCGTACAATTTAATTTATACTTACCAAATTCAAACTGAAGCATAATCAATTATCGATCACGCTCCAGGTCAGTTATATTATCACTTGAATTGTTAAAATGCTGTAATCCTGTGTTTTCTTCTGGTAGACCTTACAGCGATTACACTCAAACAGACCATGTAGCTACCTCCATGTACAGATCTAACAGGTGATATAGACAGAGAACATTCAAGGGCTATCCAGCTTTTTTGTAAAAGAGTGGGGAGTTGCACAATGTTGTTAAAATGTGGCTAGTTTTACAGGGGTTCCGTGGTCATACCGTGGAGACTTTGTTTACCTGGATGCCCAGAAAAAATATGAAATAATTATGATGATGTTGATGATGATGATGATGATGATGAAGATGAAACTTTGTTTAAAGTGAGTCCAATTTGGAATCAATGGAAAATAAAGGCCCCGGTAAGGGTGCAGGGAAAAATCCCCTAGAAAAATCAGTAGTTTCGATTTGGTATAGACTAATTTGGGTTGCTATATTTAGCATTATAAAATAGTTTTGAGCACGGGGACTAAAAAGCTGGGCAAAAATTTGATGGTTCTGGTTGTAGCGTATAGGCATGTTTGGTATTGATTTAATTTTTAGTTATCGTTGCTTTGCATTGCATTGGAATTGTTGATTTTGTCGGGTCGCCAACCCGTTACAAATCTCGACATCCCCCACTACCACTCGTCTAACACCGCGACGAAGTCATCGGACTAAATTAATATTCAAATCCAATCACAGACGTTATTATGATTGCTGTTCCCTAATATATTGTAGTCTAAAAGTATAATTTTGGGATGCCCGAAAATAGCAACTGGCAATTATAGAGCCAAATACCACTTAACCCCAGCAAGGGGCAGAAACAGCATGCATGATGTGAACAAATTATGAAATTATGGCATCTGTGATACCCAAAAATAGCATCTGGCAATCAAGAATAGCAAGTAATCAGGGCTGGCTTTATCCGCATAAGCCTGTGTGGTGACTTTCTTCTTCAAATTCGCTTTCTAGTGGCTCAAATTGATAAAGCTGCTCCATTTCTTTGCTTTCTTCTTTAGATCAGTACTTCACAACTGAACCTCTTTTATGTGTCGCGCTATACGATGTTTGTATTACATAAACAGGATGGCTGTGATTGTTATACCGAGTCTACGTTATCAGCTCTACTCACACTTCAGTGAACATCTCCAGTGGGTGGGGCTTATACTAATATTTTAAACCGTCATTTATATTTATAAACTAAAAATTAAATATTGTATTACCACTTATTTGTTAAACATATGTAATACTTCAATAATCAGCAACTTAAAAAGCATTATTTTAATTGAACTTTAAAGTAGGTTCAGCCTGGAGGTATACTAATTTTATACCTCCATGGTTCAACTAGCCCTATATTGTGCGCACTTCAGGCCATCATGGCCTACTTCATTAATACGTTTTACTTCACTGAAGCCAGGTTTCATTCATTGATTATTGTTGTCAATATTATACTTTATCAGGGACTCATGAAAATTCCCAACCTAAACGATAAAATTTGACTTGACTATATTTTGTTCTCAATATGCTTGAAAATTTTTTCGAGTATATTATAGATATTTATGGTCGTTAAAATCACGTATCCGCTTACAAACAATTTCAGAACGTATGACCACTAAGAATTTCGCTTAAGTGGACCCCCTGTCTCTGGGTCCGACCAGGTGCAATTATCTTGCACTGTCACCAAATGTCAACGCCGCTGCCTGCACTTTCACAATGTTTATTTCTCATGAATTCTTCCGACTTGTATTAAGAGTAAATTCGGATATTTTCTTTAAGTTTTTGATATTTAATATTTCTTTCTATCTGATAAATATATATATATATAGCATACACATGTGGCGCAACGTACGGGGGACAGTGGACACTTCAGAACCTGTCTCTTATACACATCTAGATGTGTATAAGAGACAGCGTTTATCCACTGCAGTTCATATGTATAGTAAATAAGATATTTAACATAATGAACTTACTTCCTTCCGCAGCTGATCCGAAACATGTGGAAGAGCCTCTTAATGTATCATGGCCTGCATGGTAAAGTCAATCGTTGGGAGACACCCTGCATTTGACCAGGCCCCGCAGGGACATGATTCATAGCATGCGATCGGGTCACTATATTATACGCGGTCGTTATGAAGCGAAAGTAGTAGGCTGGCTTTTCCGAACTTAACCAAGACGCTACACACTTATTAAATAATCACCAGTGATTCGACTTTTGAACGCAATCCTTCAATTTTTTTGTGTGTTTATATTCAACATTTATCAACCTAATCAATTTCGATTATTCTTTAAAATACAGGCCTAAAATATTCGACAGTGTATAATTGTTAACGAACATTATTAATACTCAAAGTATTACCTCTCAAAAAATAATCAAGCAGTATGACTCTGTCTGTAAGCTTGAAACCGGCATAAGAAGGTCTAATAAAGGCACCACCGCGTTGTATTGCCAGTGGCAGGCTTTCTCTCTTCACAAGACCTGTAGTTGCATATAGAAAATGACAAGTTTCCTGTCTAATTATGGTTGAAAAAAAAAGCTTCAGATACGGCAAAATAAAATCCATGTATCCATAAGATTAAAATTCCGATTCAATTTGACTGCCTTATCATCACGAAAACGTTAAAATCAGCCAAAAATAAATCAATCAAAACCATTGAAGCAACACAATCAACACACTGTTAGTTACAACATATTCGACTTTTCGTGAGTGTGAATCAAACTTAACAACTGACCAATCAGAACAGGGCCAGAAATACGTACGTGTCAAACAAGCACACGTGTTGTGTCACAACAAACGCACGTGTTCGCGTATTAAACTTAGAGAACTTAGCAACAATATCCAAGGGGCGGGGCTTAGCGAAAATGTCCATTTGTTGTAAGTTGGATTTTCATTTTAATTCGGACAGACAGACACTGCCTGGCTACTGTATAATTCCTTGAAGGCCATCAACCTAATGCGATGTTTCACGACAAAATTAGGGACGGGAAATTTTATTTGACAATAAAGCGTTATAAATAAACTTTGCTAATTTAGCTTAGCAATGTTGTTTCTTATTAAATGCAAAAGTTGAGGGGTTGGTCCAGAATTAAGGTGGAAGTTAAAAGACTCCCTACTTTATATTGTTGGCAAAATAAACAGAAATGGTAATTCAGTTAAGGTTACATCGCGGAGGTACAACTTTTTAAATCATGATTTAAGTTAACACATACACAATTCTAGATAAGCTTATTATGTGCACGCGAATTTTAAAACGAGCTTAATTATACTGACATGAGAAATCGCGAATTCTCTGAGATGGTACACCCGGCCATGCGCCTCTTTAATATAGGCTCATGCAAAGTATTAATTCATTCAAACTAAAATAATTCATTTCAAAACAGTTACCGGTATGTTCTAACATTAACGTTATGTATGCTTATAATGTCTTAACTCAAACCGGATCGGGAAGCACATGCTTTTTGGGAACTTTGTATAAATCCCACCTGAATAGTTAAAATGACAGTAATGTTCTTGAAACTAAAAACTTCATTTAAATTAACTCCTTTAAAAAGACTCATTTTTGTATTTTACAGGAAGACTTCCACCACGTACTGGAATCTTAAAGGGGCGTATTTTGCAATGGCAAGTTTTTGTAAGCTCTGCATCAAATGGTGGTCTGCATCACGACGAACTTACTATGGCAGAGGTCTTTAAAGAGAACGGCTACGATACCCGTCTTTTAGGCAAGTGGCACATAGGAGACGGTCCAGGCGGGAAGTACTTGCCAATGACGCATGGATTCGATTATTGGGTGGGAACACCTCTTACTCATGCATACACATGTGGCGCAACGTACGGGGGACAGTGGACACTTCAGAACTTATTCTACCCATTTTTTGAGTTCTTTGGATTTTTTGTCGTGTTGGCGCTTGGTATACCAACATTGAAACTCGTAGGATTAGTTGACATGAGCGGTATGTTTAAGTTAGTCAAGGCGTATTGTGTATTTTATGTACTTGTGTTCTTGTACATAGCAACCATGACCCTTACGAATCCGAGAAGTTGTATCCTCTACAGAAATAACAAGATCATACAGCAACCATACTACACAGATAACCTAACTCTGGAGTACACAAGAGAAGCAGTAGATTACCTTGAGGAAAGAGGTAAAGAACGATCGAAACCTTTCTTTTTAATGATGTCATACAACCAAATGCACACAACCGTATTTGCATCACATACATTTAAGAATACAGGAGGGCTTGGTTTGTATTCAGATGCACTTAGAGAAATGGATTGGAGTGTCGGTAAAGTAATGGCGGAGCTGAAACGGCACAAACTAGATGATAACCTGTTAGTTATGTTGACGTCAGATAACGGGCCTCTATCTACATATGAGCCGCATACCCAAGCCCACGTTCCAGTCGATCAAGGAGGATCTGCAGGAGAAGTTACAAACAGTAAAGGAGAGCGTGTAAGATTAAAGGGCTTCAAAAGTACAAATTGGGAGGGAGGAATTCGTGTGCCTGGAATTATTCGATGGCCCGGAAAAATCCCAGGTGGTATCGAGGTTGATTCAGTAACATCTATTATGGATTTCTTCCCGACCGTTCTCGATATTATGAAACGTCCAGTGCGGGACCGTATTATCGATGGCCGCAGTCTATTACCATTTATAGAAAACGCCAACAGACCAACGCAGCACAATTTTCTCTTCCACTGGTGTGACCCTGATCACCCAGCCGCGGTAACTTACAAAAATTACAAAGCCATTTTCGTTGATGAAACCATTCACGTAGGGTGTAATCGTAATTTTCGCTCTGAACCATTGCTCTTCGACATGGCAAACGACCCAGGAGAGTCGAAGCCGCTTACTTTAGATAAATATCAAGATGTTCTCGAAGAAATTCGTGTTGCTATTCGCTTCCATATGCAAAGCCTTAACCAGAATTATATAACAGAAATGGAAAAAATATTTGTACCATGGTGGTTTCCATGTCAAAATTTTCCATACTGTTCAGTAACTCCTAAACCAGGATATTATGCAAAGTTAGGTATTTAATTGGCATCAACATACAGTACTATTATTATTGTATTGGTTTCATTTCATTAATTGTAGTCAAAAAGTAGGCCTGTTATTACTAATTTTATTGGCTTTTTTTTCATTTTTTTACTGTTCAGAACATAAAGACGCAGACCTGGCATGTCTGTAAATAATTTTGCTACTAAATGCAGTATGCATTAAATTTTGTGTGTGAATGACGTCAACCTAAGAATTTTGAAATAAATCTCATTTCGCTGATGAATAATTTGTAGGCCTATTTCTTTCCGTCTGAGTGGAACCGGTAGATAATGTCGTTAAATATCAATTTAATTGTTATTGTTGAATGTTCAAATATATTAGTTGAAATATTCTGTTTGTGTTGAGAGAAAAAAATTAAAGAATATAATTCAATATTTTAATTGCTTTTTTAAAAATAATTTTCGTTGTAGCTTTCAGTCAAAAATTAGAAAAGCCAATTTACAGACGCATAAAAAATAATCTTGTTTGCATTTAAATCTAAATTGGATTCAGGTAACCAATATCAGAGTTTTCGAACTAAAAGGTCTGTAAATCAGTGTGTTTCGTTAAAAGTTGGATTAGGTTGCTTCGTCTCCCGTGTGAAACACACCAGTCATAACCCATGAAAATCCAAAGACTTGGACATTAATTGTTAATAACGGCCGTATTCGAAGGGCGTTCTTCGTTAAACCACGCCCACCTGCGGAGTGGTAAAATCTTACTTAACAGAGACGACTAGTCGAATAGAAAACTGGTGAATACTCGACAAAACAAAATGGCTGCATAGTTACCGCGATGCACGCTGCGTAATCAAGGTTGCTTCGGCTTGTGGCAATATGGGTTTTTCGTAAACAAATGTTTTCATCCAGTTTTTGAATTTTGTTTGACCGTACAATTATTTTTTGACTTTATGTGAGTAAATGTTATAATTTTTATTTTCTGAAATTTATTCTAAATTATATTAACGCAAATGTTGTTGACAACTGACCAATTGGCCATCTTTGTCTTGGTCACGTGGATAACTTAACGCTGATTAACGCACTGTGGTTTACGTTAATTTTCTTTGTCAACGAAGTCTAATTTACGAACCAGTCGAATGAAAATAATACTCAACGAAAAATCGTAGTCAACGAAATGAACTAGTCGAATGAGTCCAATAAGTCGATAACTTAGGTCTATTTGATAAATTTAGCATATAGGCCTATTGTTTTTATTTGAGGTCTTTCTTACATTATCTTTGTTATCATTAATAATACAATGATAATGATCACCATGATCATTGTCAGGGCCGTCGGAAGCGCACCGGCCGCACCGGCTATGGCCGGACTACCTTTTCTCAATTCCATTACTTTCTGAAATAAATATATAATGCTAATTATGAAGTATATGAATGTACGCATCGCTTTTTCAATCATGGTACGATGGACCTGAGATAGAGGGTACAGTATCTTGCCCACTTCCACTAACTTTCAATCTTGTATCTGTCCCTGCATGGGGCCACGGAATAGGGATAGTTGCTTTGCAGCACATTTTCAAAATTTACAGGTATGAATTTATACACCTACTTTACCCCTTGAGGAGGCGGGGGGATTGCCAGATGAGATTTTTGGGCATCCACAGTTTATACTTTTAGACCACAATATTAGGGAATGGCAATCGCAACTTGATTGGATTTAAAGATTAGTTTAGTCTCACGACCTCGTCGTGGCGTCAGACGAAAGATGGTGGGGGATGTCCAGGTTTGTAAAGGGGTGTGGTGCTCAACAAGATGAAAAGCAACGATAAATAGATTAAATCCAAACATTTTAATTTATATATATATATTAATACGAGAACAAACAACTTTTTGTTCAGGGCTTTCTAGTCCCTGGAGGTCAATCTGAGGATCGCTTGCTTTCTCAAAGTATTAGGCTTACTAGGCCTATTATAAGACTAAAAATAGCATAGCGACCTAAATTAGACTCTACCAAATCAAAACTGCTGAGGGGGCTTTCATCCCTGCACCCTGACCGGGGGAATTTTTTCGGTTTGATTCCAGATTGAACTCACTTCACTTTAATCTGCATTAGTTTCTCCATCATTCTAAAGTGGCATGCCAACACCTACATCAACATCATTGCCGTTCATCATCATCGTCAACGTCATCGCCATCGACATCATCATCGTCATCATTATTGTCGTCGTATTCATTATCACCTTCATCATAACCGTCATTGTTATCATCATCCCCTCATCATAATTATGATTATCATTAATTCACATTTTTTCTGGGCATCAAGGTAAACAAGGTTAAAAGATGTATTGCCTCTTGAAAATGACAAAAAAAAAATCATAAAAATAATTCTGAAATTTACTTGTTCATTTTTGCAGTAGCATACATATTTTCTAACTTGAGCAAAGAAATTATTGAATTTTAAAAATATGTACCCTGATTTTTAAACTGGATAATTGTAATAAAAATAATAAAACACTTCCATTGACAGGAAGTTTTTCTATGATTTTCTTTGTAAATGACGGGTAAACTTTTTAAAAATACATTCATGTTTATGTTCAAGTTGATAATTTTTATGTTACTTAAAAATGGGCAAGTTAATTTCAAAAATGATTCAGTGGCATTGTGCCCCTCTCCACTCACTAACTGGATCACCCTAATGTTAGTACTCTATTATATATTTATTACCAGGGTAGATCTCTCCATGGAAGTATACGTGCATGGACTGTCTGCATGAATATACCGAAGGTTGACTAAAATTAATGTGTAATCGGTATAAGGCCTACCAGAAGCAAACACAGCACTTAACTTATGTTTTTCTCTTTTTTTTTACAATTCTAGTGATAAATAACGTATTAATGTTCCAGGCTGAACTTTGCAAGAAAATGTAATTAAAATTGTACGAGCAGTGTTCATAACATGTAGGCTGTAGGTCCATTTGTGTGGCTAATAGTATCCTGTGTTTTATTTATTGCATATTGTGTATATTTCATAGCTGAATACCCTCCAAATCGTGTAAATACAATTACAGTGTGTTATAGTCATTTTTGGTTTTATGTATTACACTTTTTTTTTTATAAGAACACATTTTATAACACTGAGGCTGAAATTGCTTAAAAATTAAGAACAAAATAAGAACAAATTGAGGCTGAGGTAGTAGAATGTCAAACTAGAAAAACCCAAAAAATTATATCTGTACCTTATGTACAGTAGGTGTGACTATGCAATACCCTCTATAATACAGTACAGTAGGTGTCCTTACCTCCAATTTGGGGCCATTTTTTAACCGGGGCCATTTTTTGCTGGGCCTTTCATTCAGGGGCCATTTTTTTGCAGTGCCGCTTTCACCTCCCAGTACAGTGTATACTGCTGTACAATAATAATTTTCTATGTTTGAAAAGTGTGTAAAATAAGAACAAAATAAGAGCATTTTGAGCCTGAAGTTGGCCAAAAAATAAGAACACTGAGCCTGGGCAAACTTTTACCGGTTCTTATATATAAAAAAAAGTGTATATTATTATGTATTCATGTTTCTTGCTCTTCTGGAGGAATAAGCAACTCAATTTATCTACTTATGGCAGTGATAAGAAATTAAATTTTTAACAATATAATTTCTACAGCTTTACCAGCTGCTATTTCATGGCATCCAGAGGTTCCATATTTCCAACATAGACTGTCATCCATACTAACTTTATATATTGTGGCTGCCCCTTGAGGGGAAGGGATAGCGGCTCTATGTTGTCAGCATCTATTTCATTCATAGGCATTCATTGTTTACCAACCATGGTGGGGCTAGAGTTGATATGATAATTATGCTCTCAGCTCAGAACTTAACTAACTTCAAAATCCTGCTGTGGATAGAGATAGCGGGTCTCCACTCTTCATTTACTACCAAATTTGTCAAGAGCTCAT
>NW_022699685.1:219472-226539 GCF_011630105.1 Anneissia japonica | reverse complement strand
CCCCCTTCCCACCGCACCACTCCCTCACTATAATGGCCGGACCACTTGCAAAATGCTTCCTACAGCTATGCAAATTGTAATCATCTTCACCATCTTTGTCATCGTCGTTGTCATCATCTTCGTTATCATTAGGCCTGTTATCAATTTCATTATTATCGTCGCCACCGACTTCGATGTTAAAAACGCCGGACATCATCCCCTTCTTGTTTTAATTTACCAACATGCATAAAAATGTGAAATCAAACCAACTACGTCAACTGTTAATAGTACGCCAGCTAACATTCTCATGATTTCATCTTAACCGCATGCAGAACATAAAAAAACAGGGAATTTCGGAGTAAACATCTTTCATTAAGGACGGAGAATACGGCCGTGTGGTCAGATCTTGTTTACAGTTAAAACACTGTAAACATACAGAAATCGTAAAGATAAACTTTAACAGAACAAACCAGTGTACATAGCAGTCATTTAACATACAAATGGGTTTGACATAGTCAGCTTATCATTTTATGCTGATCTCCTAAATATGGACTTCTCCCAGACACTTAGTGCCCTCACCGAACTTGAGCTGAAATGATGATGACCACACCTCCGGCAAATCTTGCAAACGTCTGTAAGGAGACAGAAACATCTGTTCACGTTCAAATAAACGTATGGGGAACAACCTGTCTGTGTGCTCAAGGCACAGCTAAACATGAACTTGTAGACACTTTAGAAAACCAGAGGACGTTCACGAACATTGTTGGAATTTAACTTCAGCTCCTGGGCAAAAATGAATACTCCACACCTGAGACAACTATACACGTGTATAGTTGTCTCAGTCCACGCAGAACGAGCCGAATTCAAGTCAACTCGGGGGCCGAGTTTATTTGGGACTGAGTTGCCTTGGGGCCGAGTTAGGCCAAGTTGACATGGTGTTGAGTTGAATCGAGTTGACCTGCTTCCCACGAGCCGCCCTAGACAAAAGTAAATGACGAAACACCATAACCAAGGACTTAAGTCTGCCATAATACTGCAAATCGGCAAATCAATTCCAATGAGTACATATGAGTTAAAAGTAAACAATAACAACAATTATATAATAACAATATGACAACAGCAAGAAAAATAACAACAAAAACAACAACAGCAACAGTAACATTTAACAGCATTAGCACTAGCAATAACAATGAAATTAACGATAACAATATCAACTCTAATAGTAGCACTATAATGGCAATAACAAAATTAATCATTATCAATTATAAAATAACAATAATGTAGTAATGGAGCGCTCGTTTAATGTTGCTTCCGAATGCATAGTCCTTATGGGTATGAATATATCTCAAGAAAAGAATGGTAGATAGCAGAGCAGATTGTGATCTTATGGCCCTGTTTGGCAACGTTTGTTTTCAAAACATCTGTTAAACAATATCACTAGGCATAAAAGCTATCAAGATGATGTATTACAACTTAACTTCATGGTATTTAAACACAATCACGACAAATTAAAACATCCTAATAACGCATATTATATCTGTATTAATCTGAATGAACGGATAACGGTTTGAGGTCGGTGTATGGTAAGAAAACCTATTTCAATTTACCGGCAGTAAGCCACATAATCCATGTCATTTATATAAATTTAATTTGTTTAATGGAAAGAGACCAAAAAAAAAAGTAAGATAAACGTTTATTATAAAGGTTACAGAACCCTGCTGTGGTTGATTCAAGTGATGAACATAATAACAACAACAACAACAACAACAACAATAATAATAATAATAATAATAATAATAATAATAATAATACAATTATAAGACAGTAATAGTAGTAATAATAATGATGATGATGATAATCATTTCTACGGTATTAAGGAAACACGGTATAGTAATTCAACAATTAGACAAAATAAACAAATAATAACAAAAATCATCATTATCATTAGTATTATTATTACAGTCAGGCCAAAATGTATACATATCTCCGTGTTGCTATTGACAGCTTGTATTTAAAATTTATTTGATATTGAATAAGTAGGCCTATTGTATTGTTTACATGTGGTAACTTAACGCATCAGTGCCAAAACGGATTGGCAAAGCAGAAAAAACTGCGATCGTTTAAGAAATTACATAGGAAAAAGGATAGAGTGATGATGGAACACGAAAGCTGCACTATTTAAATTCATATGACACATCATTTCTTAGACGTTGCATTAGCAGTACATAGTTTGGTAAGCGTTTTGAGACTTATTTTGTAGAGTCCATCTGTGTTTTCGACAATATTGAATTCTTTACAGAATATGATACCTACTGTATTTAGTTAACCAATTCATCTACGAGCTACTTTGAAAAACCAATATTTGCATCGCTTTGCCTTGTAAATCTTTTTCCCCAAAGGTGAACATTTATCTCAATATCAATACATATTACATCCATAAATCATAGTGTCTTGTTACATAAATCAAGTTGACATGAATATTGATATTTTTTACACTCAACCAAACAAAAGAGAAAAAAAAATTTAATACTTCAAAATAACCATTAAAAAAAGAGTTGCATTTTCAACTAAAGTAATTGTAAATTAATTCCAATTCGATGTAATTGCAAATTTAATTAGAAGCATTAACCAATGTATACGAGCAGATTATAAAACGTCCGTAGCCGCTTCAACGTACATATATTTAAGTAAATTAGTGATATTCCTCCCACATTTTTCCTGTGTATATTTTGTAGGCCCCGTATTATGTACAACACAACGAACGCAAACACACCATATTCTGTGCATTTTGTAAATGTTAACTAAAACACCAGGAAATGGTCTTTCTTTCTCTTGAATGGACAATACTGTACAGTAATGTGATTTTATTTATTTTATTTATTTACTAATATCTTTAGCCAGGATGACACAATCATTTTAAAGAAATGTTTTTCATTGTGGTCATGGAAAAAAAAATCATTCTTTTTTTCCTCCATTTCCTCTTCAGAAATCACGAAAATGGCATACACGCGCCCCCGCTTGGTACCAGCCAACCAAATTTTAAAGCCAACAGCTAAACGTTTATAATTCTTATAAGGCGACAGCATTATCGTTAACATTATCTGCGACAAACCGGTTAGCCTCTACGATTTTACTCGCCCTGATTGACGGTGATCCACATTGGCAAAAAAACAATCAAATTTGTCTGTAGCTCAGCTCAGATGTGCGGTATTTCTGTCAAGTGTCTTGATGTTATCATGAAATCCAAGCCATATTGACTAGTTTTAATAATGATTCACTGTTACATACACATGTTCTAGCTAATGCTGGAAAAAAAAATAATACAACATCATTAACAACTGTCATTTCAATGAAATATTATGTTCGCATATCGTGACAGTTCGAGATAATCTAGCTGGGCCCATGGGAAGAGTGCTAGGATGTTTCGCCTTCTGTTCGGTAGCCGACAGACGTTTTGCCGACAGACTACTGTCCGAAAGGACTTCGCCGACACGTCATTTCCCCAACAGAATGTTTTGCCGTCAGCTAATTCGCCGGCAGCCAATTCGCCGGAAAAAAAATTGCTGACAAATTAATTTTATCGTGAAAATATTATGATTGGATGTTTCAGACGTTTTGTTGACAGACTATTGTCCGAATAAATAATAATACAATTAACATGTGGCCTATCTTCAACTACATTTTCATGTTCCATCAGTCAACACTTTCTAATGGAAGGTGCGCTAAAAATACATAGCGAAATATCTCAAATTTATGTTTGATACAAAACATATAGTTACCTAAGCTAACGTTGATGAGTCTTTAAAAAAATAAATACAAAACTAATTTAATCACTTAAAATATAAATGATGTACAATATAGGCCTTAACAAAATTAGCATTATTTTTTTTCCCGTTTGATATTGAGGTGATGATAATGTTTGAGCTTGTTACAGTGAAGATGATAATGACAATGACGACCACCACTACAACGATGATGATGACGACAACGATGATGACTATGATAATGATGTTAATGACAATGATGCTGACGACGACCATGGCGATGACCAATGGCGTAACCCTGGGGCCGGGGGCCCTGTGGCTTTCTAAAACTGGGGCTCTTTTTGGAGTCTCGGCCGCTAATTCCATTGTGGGAACTTAGACTTGCTCGTTTTTTAATCATGTTTGTCATTGTATTCCAAATGTTTTAACGACGAAATAATGACATATCAGTGGCAGATTCAGGAATTTGAAATAGAGGGGACCCAGAGAAAGGCTTTCACAGATGAGGGTTGGGATGGGGGTCTACGTCTATACTACCTCAGCCCCACTATGGTTATGACTGAGTTAAGATAATTTATGATTATGGCACATCTCGATGGCCGGAAATGGTATATATCAATTTTCTTTTTAACTCCATTTTGTAAAATTTTGACTAATTTAGGGGAACCGGAACGGCTTCCCACCCCCACCCCCACCATTTCATTGTGATCTGCCAATGAATATAATATGGTGATATGTCCTACAGTCGATTTCAGAGACCATTTATACTGTTATGTATCAACAAATCTCCCTATAAGGTCGGGAGCTCTGCGGACCGCCTTACGAAAGCACATAGGAGGTTACGTCACTGATGATGATGATGATGATGATGACGACGTAAACGATGATAACGACGATGATGATGTTAAAGATGACGGTGATGATTATGATGATGAAGGTGATGGTGATAATATACTTAACCATGTTTAGAGAAATGTATTATTCATGTCATTGTGTTACCAAAATGCACTTCCTAAGCATCCATGTAGGGTTTCAAGACTATCTTAATGCAACTAGCTGCGAGTACTTTTTTGTCATTGTGGTCTAAGAAGAGAACCTAGTCCCCTGTAGATGGATTCTATTTAGGTTGGTCTGTTACGGGGGCGGGTGCAGGATTTGGCAGTATGGGGTGCGTAGGAGTCCACTCAACCTCAGCCACACCATGGTTAGGACTGAGGTGAGATAATTTTGAGAACATGGACCTCAAGGTGCCCGGAAATTGCACTCTCACACCAGGGGATTTAGGGGGGTCCCCCATTTTGGGCATTTCTGGATCCGCCCCTGCACACTCTCATACTTTTTAAAATCCCTATGTTGATAATAAAAATAATTTATCAACAATACAATGCAATAATTATTTTTTGATACAATTTTGGAGGGGGAATGCGACCGTGATCTGCACCCCCTCCCCCGCATCCGCCCCGGTGTTATGTTTTCAAGTAGGCCTGAATTTACTTATTTATTTAAAACTCTTTGTGTCTCTTTAGCAGTAAACGTGATCACAATAATAGTACAATTTTCCAGGATAATAGCCTAAAAAGCATAAACCGCTAACTTGCCGACCGAGGTTAGCCGAGTAGACCTACACTGGCACCGCCTCTGCTCTGCACAGGATAGCCAAGTTCTTCGAAATTCCAGGCAAGTGAGAACGGGCAAGCTTCCGTTTGAGGGCGAGCTGTACTAAATTGCAGCCGGTGGAACATTTTTAACACAGTCTCAATCGAGGTATTATAATAATAATAATAAATAGTGAAATACTGTGTTCTAGACCCACCACCAAGCGCTTGCTCTAGGAGTAGGAGTCTAATGCACAGGTGGAAAAGTGCGGCACACCAGTGATTTTTTGCGGCCCGCGAAAATGAATTACAAACCTTATTTGTGCGGCCCGCCAAACATCTTTGGCTAGAAAACACCCTTTTTTGCGGCCCAGCACCGGTTATTTGTAAATAGAATATTAAAACTGAGCATAAGGTGGTGTATGAAGCCTTTTGGGAGTGCACTGAAAAAAAAATGTAGGTGCTGTCCTCGGAGTTGCATCAAATATTAACTTTGGCCCTCCGACCCATTTTAATGCCCACTCCTGGTCTACCATAATAGCCTTCCTTTCATGGGCGTCGATTGGTGGGGGACAGGAGGACGCGTCCCCTCCCCCACTTTTTAAAGTGGGGGGGGATCATATCGATTGTCCCCCCCCCCCTACTTTTCACCAATCTTCTATAAATAAAACCCCACTTTTACAAGCGAATGGAAAGAATAACAATTACGCATGACTCATGAATTTTGTCTGTTCACTTTTCCAAGTGCGGTACGTATTTTCCGGACCAAAGCCAAGTAAAAACGCAATTGTTTAAACATTTTGTAACCATCTCAGAAACCCACTAGATCGATTTTATGGGTGCAACGTCTATCAGAGGCTAAATTTATTGTGAAAATAATCTACGGAACATTGTTGAAATTGGAAGCATGTATCCTTATTAGGCCAATATTTTTACAAACTCAAAAGTGCACAATTTATTCTTTGTGTATATTATTATGACCCGTACGTATAATACTAGTGTTTAATATTATCTACATACATAGGATTACTGTTTTTTCTAATTTCACGGATATGATGTCTACCTATTTCGATTAAGTGATAAGCCTACCAAAAGATTACAAACTCCAGTGTTACGTTGACGCAGTCTCGCAATGACGCCATAATAATCAGTGGCAGATTCAAGTGGGGCCGAGCCGGCCTAATTTTTTCAAAATTATTTTTAGAAAATGGAAAAAAAAAAAACAAAGGAAAATTAGAATTAGAATTTAGGTCTGAGAGTGCCATTTCCGGCAATCTAGAGGTGTCATGATCATAAATTTTCTTACCTCATGGTGGGGCTGAGATGATCTACTTTTCCAACGTGCAAGTTCCTCCCTGTCCCCCCTCTAATTTGCTTTCCTGGAGCCGCCACTGATAATGATAAATTAAGTAAATCACCTTTATGTTTGTGAAATCAAAATGCTAACTAATGTTTTGTGTGCTACCTAGTCCTGTTTGATCGTAAATTAGACGGTATTATTTCCATTCACAATAATTTATCGCAATATTACTTACACAAAAGTGTAATTCAAAAAAGAGGAGAAAAGCAAAAACCTCTTGATTGACTTTAAAAGTACTGTACATGCAAAAAGACTAAATTAATGATCTTATTTGTTTTTCATAGTTCGAATTTTGAATACGTTACAAGCTAATCAGGTAGATAATAAATCATTATTTTTATGAATGTTAGTTTGCACGAAATATATAAG
>NW_022699685.1:214270-219322 GCF_011630105.1 Anneissia japonica | reverse complement strand
AGGTGCCATAATCATAAATTTTCTTACCTCAGCCCCAACCATGGTGGGGCTGAGGTGGTAGTCCAGCTACACTTTCCATCTGTAAAAGTCCCTCTCTGGGCCCAGCTCTATTTCAAATTACTGGATCCGCCACTGGATATTTTAAAAATTCCGTATGGAAATAATTGTTAAATCAATTAAAAGGCTATATGAGCCAGAGCTTCCGGGGCTTCGCTCCCTGGTCCCTAACCATTGCTTGGGCCTACGGCCCAAGGCTTTATTTTTCATCTCGTTCCCCCCCCCCCCCACTTTCAGCCACGGATCGACGCCCTTGCTTCCTTTAGGGCGAGACTTTTACAGATAGTGTGTAGACCACCTCAGCCCCACCATGGTTGGAAAATTTATGATTATGGCACCTCTAGTTGGCCGGAAATGGCACTGTCAGACCATGGAACAGTTAAATTAGTAGGCCTAATTTAACTGCTCCCTGCTCAGACTTAATTTGAATATAATTTTCTTTTTTCTCCACTTTTAAATTTTGAGCCCACTTGAATCTGCCATTGAAATACTTATCATTATTTTTTTCAATTTATCCTGGTAATCATAATATGCCCGCTTACATATTTCGTGCAAACTAACATTCATAAAAATAATGATTTATTATCTACTGAGTTGTGACGTATTCGAACCATGAAAAGCAAATGATAAACCTTGTTCCTTCATGGAAAAACAGTCACTCCAATTCTATAGTCCAGTGGTTCTCAACTACTGTATATCGCAATAGGGGCCAAAATTGTTCATGGAATACATTTGAAGGCCCAGGAAAAGAAGTGTACTGTGGCGTGGAGCCTAATCGGAGCGCCGCAGGTGCGAGCCGAGGGAGGGTTTGGGAGGGGTTGGTCCCCCTTCAAGAATTATAAATTGTTTGAAAATAGTAAGCTGCTAGACGCTCATACAAGACATCTTAGTCTAAGAAAGTTAAACTTGTGTTTGGTAATGCAAAAGTCAAAATGTTATAGGCCTATATCACACAATGGGTCATCGGTAATATTTCTTTGCTGTTTGCTACGATAGTTTTTCTATGATTGATTAAATCGCTACAATTAATTTTGTGTGCAATACATACACCTAGTCGGCAAAACAGAATTAAATCTACAAATCTAGGTTCAAGCCTAACGGAAACTATTATTTTTGGCTTGTTCTCGAGGACCTGAGATGACCGCAGGCCGCCAGTTGAGAACCCCTCTTTGCATGTGAAGTACTTTCAAAATCCGATGGTGTCCGGTGGTTCATGAGACTCACTTCGCAGAAAAAAAAATTAATTTCTGTATATTTACTCAAATTTTCATTTTGTGCACCTTAGTCCAGCATTGTCAAAATCACAGTTTAATGTTATATAAGAACATGAATATTTATAAAAATCGTAAATTTTCATTTGCTATAACTTTTCATTTTGTTGGTCAATTTTCACGAATCAAATTGTAGTGTTTAGAATGCAAAATTATTAAGATTAGAAATGGTCTCTTTGTACGGTACCTTTAAAATCAATCAAGTTTTTCCTTTTCTCCTCTTTTTGAATTTCACTTTTGTGCAAGTAGTATTGCGACTACACTATTGTGAGTGGAAATACTGCCGTCTAATTTACGATCAAACAGGACTAAAGAGATTGGATGCACACAAAATATCAGTTAGTATTTTTATTTCACAAACATAAAAGGTGATTTACTTAAATATGTTGAAATAGACAGACCTATCCGTGTCAAAGGCTGTATAAAATAATTGTTTAATAGATTTAGACTCTAATAACTATTGCACCCATAAAATCGATGGAGTAGTTATAATGGTTACGAAGTGTACAAACGTTTTTACTTAATATTGGTCTGGAAATACGCACCGCACTTGAAACAGAGCACAAGTGAATAGATACAATTCATGACAGGCATTCGTAATTGTTGTTCTTTCCACTCGCTTTGAAAAGTGGGGTTTTAACTATAGAAGATTAGTGAAAAGTGGTGGGGGGGACAATTAATGTGATGTTCCCCCTACTTTGAAAAGTAGGGGGACGTGTTCCCCCTGTCCCCCACCGATCAACGCCCATGGTTGCAATTATTTCTTACAACATAATTTTTCCTGGAAAGAAACCACTAATGGTATTAATTCATCGCCAGAGGTGGGGAATTTAGAAGAGTATCAAACTGCTGCAAAATTAAACATGAAATATATTAATCTAGTCCTCCTTGACAAAGTTAGTCTCACAATAAGAGCTTGAACATTGTGTATGATGATCCTGCCAACATTATTTACGCCTGTATCTGATCCTACACAAAAGGATAATAGTCAACTTAGATGTTAACCCAGAACAACAACAAAAAATTAAACGTATAAGATCATTAAAAAAATGCTTATTCTCCCAAAAACCTTTTTTATATAAAGTTAAACCTCAAACTTGTGAACGCCCTTTTTCCTTCTCTGCTCCTAAACTCTGGAACTCTCTGCCCCCTCAATTACGTACAGTATCATCTCTGATCCGGAATTATCCAAATCCAGTCTTAAATCCTTCCTCTTCAAATAGTTCAACTTCTTTCTAACATCTTCCAGCGCCGGTGACAAGCCAGTTTTTGTATGCTTTAATAGGCGCTTTAAATGTTTATTACTGTATTATTATTATTATTATTATTATTATTATTATTATTATTGTTATTATTATTATTATTATTATTATTGTTATTGTTATTGTTATTGTTATTGTTATTGTTGTTGTTGTTATTATTATTATTATTATTATTATTATTATTATTATTGTTGTTGTTGTTGTTGATGTTGTCGTCGTTGTTGTTGTTGTTGTTGTTGTTGTTAAAATAGCAAAACAAACACAGGCGCGCCCACACCAATGCGCTTATTGGTTGGCACACGGCATTACGCAAATCAAGAAAGCTCGACTGTACATTTGACGGAGAGTGTATAATAAAACAATTAATTACAGTACATCAAGCTGTGAAAAAGAAAAAAAATCTCCCAGCGACAGCGTGGTCCCGGGGGCCTATACTGCACTACTGTACAGGTATTATTTGGTTATCAGATGTGGTGTTGTTTACTGTAGTGACTTTTTAGCATAATGAACAGACCTAACATAATTAGGCTTATGCTTTTTGGCATAATTTAGACCCGTTTAGAATCTAGCATAATTATGTGCTGGCATACTTTTGGCAAAATTTAGCATAATTTTGTCCTAAGTAAAGGTAAAATATCTCAAACTGGTCGAAAAAACCCCCACAAATGGTCATAATTAAAACCCAACAAAATGTCAGGTCAATTAAAATTATTTCATCCAAAAATCCTTGTTCTTGTATCTATAGTAGGCCTACCACTGATCCTATCCAAACTGTACCACATCAAGTCTTTTCCCCCTTTTTGCCAAGGCTTTTGTCCTGCACATCCACTACAGAACATTTTTAATTCTACGTCAAGTATGTGCCTGAACATTTTTGAAATGAATTGTATAAATGGGAAAAGCGAATATGATGTTATGCCATGAACCAAATGTACAGTTATATAAAAGTTTGTGATAAAAAAAAATGAGGAATTTGTTAGTGTTTTATTTTGGCTATGGTAATACTACCAACTCTACCTCTCAAAAAGATCTTTGCCCTTGCTCCCTCCGGGCCACATTATGGTGGGCTTATTTTCGTGTCATTACTCCTTCCATTACTCAACTATTCCACCGCCTATATGTCATCATCATTCTCTTAATCACCATCACCATAACTCCTGAGAATGCAGGAAAGTGCATATCCCAGCTAGAACACACCCATCTGTTGACAATATAAATAAGATTACAGTAGAATCCCTATTATAGGGGGACACCTTCGGGACCAAAAGAGTGTCACCTCAATATAGATGTCCCCTATTAAGGGTGGGAGAGAGGGAACTAAAAACGTGAAATTGACCACAGTAGTAAAAAATGAGGACGTATTTTTATTTTCTTTTTTGATGGTTTACTAAATTGTATCAATAATTCGCAATACAAATACAATACATTTATGGAGCAGGCCTAATACAGTACCTGGACCCCATTGGAAGTAAGATTTTTCTCATTGGCTATCCTGGCATCTGTCCCTTTTTCAATGTTTTAACTGTGACTACCGCATGTTGTATATTGTAATTATTGCCGATGCCGAATGAATTTGAATTGAATTTGAAATTATACTAAAACAATAAAATTTCTTTGAATTGTTCCATATTCCATTTCTATGACAAATATTATAATGCATTAATCATACATTTTCTTCAGCCCCCACCAAGGTTGGGACTGATTTGGTACATCGTCCGTCTGTGAAAAATGCCTCCTGGACCCGCCATTGGATTTTAATCCTATATGAAATTGTTTATCAGGGCAACACACACAGTAAGCTAGATATTGATCCCCATTTTAAGAATCAAGGAAAATGTGCCTTTATATTTTTATTTTGAGTAAAATGCTGATGATGGGAATCAGGGGTGGCACTAATGGATTCAGAGTGGCTACAGACCCCCACCCCCGATCACGGAGATACCCCATCACGGATCTCCCCGGCTGGGGAAAAAACTAAAAAATTTTCTTGGAGAAAAAAAAACTATTTACAGGGTTTGAGACTGGTTTTATGCCTTTTAAGTCGCTAAATTGTCAGATATTTCTGCCAGAGGAGTTTCCCCGGCCCCCATGTGAGCGTTCTACAAAGTCACTAGCTCCCAACTTTCTCCCGTCTGAAAAATCAGCCTACCCCACCCTCCCGACCTCCATGTGTATCAGAAGCTTTGAAATAGGGGGAGGGGAGGTGAAGGTAAATTGGGGCTTGATGAATAGGAGCGCCGCAAGGGTGGCGCCAGCAGGGCCTATGGTCCGGGGCCCCCGTCGGAAAGAGCACCCCTCTCCCCGCCCGTCGGAGAGAACAAAAAATGTAGAAATATTTTTTACATAGGTAGGCCTACCTATTGGTAGACTCTATTATCGATTAAATAAGCCTTTGAAACCCCCAAATTGTCATATTTTCAGGGGCCCCTGGAGAGGACCACGCCCACTTTTTTCGTCGGAGA
>NW_022699685.1:212711-214210 GCF_011630105.1 Anneissia japonica | reverse complement strand
CTCTGGCGCCACCCCTGCACTGCTTTTTAGTTGTCTTTTCTTATCATGGAGGAATTAGTTTTTTAAACTAGCTTAGTTCCAGTTTTATTGTGAGAGGGCGGATGCTTATTTGCACTGCGCAAGCACAGAATGTTGTAAAATACACGATTAATAATGGGCGAGGTTCTTTATCTTCTCTAGGAAATTTCCATTTTGACAGTTGTGCAGTGCAGGTACGTTTACCGCATCATCGTCCATGCAGAGCTATTTATTCTGTTAAACTATCACAATTTTAGGTGAGCATGTACCGTTTAAATTTGTCAGTCCTGAGTGCTGTGCATGCTGCATCATGTGCAGTTGTACACTAATTGCCTATTTTATTTTACTTCAGGAAATACTTTGGGTTGCAGTAAGCTGCTATAGTACCGTGACTATTAGCTCATAACTCTATGTGCTTTGTGGGTGTGCGATCGAGCCGCGGTACTGACATTGATTCTCAGTTCAAAAAGAGTTTTACAATTGCTTGCTGATGATGGTTGTGCTTACAAATAGTCCGAAATAAAAACTAGAATTAAGATATTGTATAGGATAGGGGCGAATCCAGTTGTTCCCAGTTGGACTGTTATTTAGTGTTAATAATTGTGTGGTGGCGCCAGGGGTGGGGGTAGAGGGTGGTGTGCCGGGAGAGAATTTCTGGTGGTGGCAGGGGAATTGTCTTCCTGTCGGATTTCGTAGGTCTGGACCCCTTGTCGTCTGAAACCACGACAAGGGGTTGCAATGAGAAATGTTACTCCCTAAAGTAACGAAGCTCCGGGGAGGCTATTTTTTTTGCTTATGTTCTTCTTCATGTTGTCATCATTGTCACTGTCGTTGTTGGTCATTCGTTTGTTACCATGCTAAAGTTTGGTAAGTCCGATTGTTTTCCAACTTGGCAGAATGTAAGATGGTAATAAGAAGATGGAGCATATTGTTTTTGGTATGTGTATGAATATGCTAATTGTTCATTTGCATAATTAATATTTCACTAATCAGGTTAGGCTAATTACCATGATAACTAAAGTTTGGTAAGTCTGGTTTCAAATTTGACAGAATGCAAGATGGTACTAAGATGACAGAGCCTTATTTTTGGCATGTGTGTGAATATTCTAAGTGTTCATTTGCATAATTAATATTTCACTAATGAGGTAATTTAGTCTAGTTACCATAAATAAAGTTTGGTAAGAAGGCAGAGCCTATTGTACAATATGTACTAGCATTTGTGGTCGGGGAAATATTTAATTATTATTGAATAAATGTACCAGCATGAAGATACTACCAAATTTTAAAGATTTAATAGATATTGAATAACAATTTAAAAAAATATATATTTCCTGTTGACCAGGAAAGTTATGCATACTGTAGCTCTAAGGTACTTGTGAATCATTCTCTGGAAAAGCACTGTGTCTTCTAGTACTTCTAAAAATATTGTCAGGCCCGTAGCCAGCATGCTTCTAGGGGGGGTTCGTCTCTTATACACATCT
>NW_022699685.1:212111-212418 GCF_011630105.1 Anneissia japonica | reverse complement strand
CCTTGGGATTCATCGATTCATGGAAAATTCGTACGCAACTACTCATTTTTTTAACATTTTTATGTATGTATACACACATAAGGCCTATTTACTGAATAACAATGGTAAAAAATTACCTGACCGTTTTCAAGAGGGGAAAACCTTGAATTTTGAAGAACTTAAAAGTACGGTAATTAAAAGACACCCCAGAAGTCGGGAAAGCTCATTTCCCGCCTTCTAGGAATCGAAATTGTCCCGGGGGAGGACCCCGGACCCCCCTCCTTTTTGGGATTCATCGATTCATGGAAAATTCGTATGCAACTACTCA
>NW_022699685.1:206041-212070 GCF_011630105.1 Anneissia japonica | reverse complement strand
ACAATGGTAAAAAATTACCTGACCGTTTTCAAGAGGGGAAAACCTTGAATTTTGAAGAACTTAAAAGTAATTAAAAGACACCCCAGAAGTCGGGAAAGCTCATTTCCCGCCTTCTAGGAATCGAAATTTTCAGGACCCCCTCCTTTCTGAGGTTCATGGAAAATTCGTATGCACCTACTCATTTTTTAAAAATTGTTATGTATGTATACACTTAAGGCCTATTTACTGAATAACAATGGTAAAAAATTACCTGACCGTTTTCAAGAGGGAAAAACCTTGAGTTTTGAAAAAACTTAAAAGAAATTAAGACACCTCAGGAGTCGGGGGAAAAGCTCATTTTCCGCCATCTAGGATGGACCCCCCCTTTTCTTTTCAGCTTATCGATTCATTGAAAAAAGAATACGATATGCAACTACTCATTTTCTTAAGGTATACACACATAACAGGCCTATTTACTGTAATGAGAAAGTTTACCTTACCGTTTTCAAGCGGGGGAAAACCTTGAATTTTGAAGAACAAAGTCGTTAGACACCCAGCTCAAAAGTCGAGAAAGGTCATTTCCATCCATCTAGAAATCTAAATTTTTCCGGGGGAGGAATGTTGACCCCACCACCTAGGTTTGATTCCCGATCTGTATGATTCATATTCCCATTCATCTTATAAGTGGGCCCCCCCACTTTAAAAAACGTTCCGCCGGCCCTGGGTTAGGCTAATTACCATGATAACTAAAGTTTGGTAAGTCTGGTTTCAAATTTGACAGAATGCAAGATGGTACTAAGATGACAGAGCCTTATTTTTGGCATGTGTGTGAATATGCTAAGTGTTCATTTGCATAATTAATATTTCACTAATGAGGTAATTTAGTCTAGTTACCATTAATAAAGTTTGGTAAGAAGGCAGAACCTATTGTACAATATGTACTAGCATTTGTGGTCGGAGAAATTTTTAATTATTATTAAATAAATGTACCAGCATGAAGATACTACCAAATTTTTAAGATTTAATAGATAACAATTTAAAAAATATATATTTCCTATTGACCAGGAAAGTTATGCATACTGTAGCTCTAAGGTACTTGTGAATCATTCTCTGGAAAAGCACTGTGTCTTCTAGTACTTCAAAAAATATTGTGTTCTTTTATTATCATTTCAGAGTTTGAATATGGCTGAAAAAGACCTACAACGGTCAGTACTTGGAGATTCGAATAAATGCCCAATTTGCCTAGATTTGTGTCAAGAACTAAAAACATTAAATTGTCAACATAGCTTCTGCTTATATTGTCTTCAGGACTGGTTGAAGGAAAAGGGGGAAATAGAATGTCCAAATTGCCGCCAAAAGCATTCTATTTCTGATGGCGGGCTTCAGGAATTATCGTCAAATGTCATTAAAGAGGAAACTGCAGAACACCTGAATAAGGATTGTGATTTCATCAAGTGCTGTTGTGGTAAATTCAATGCAGACGTCTACTGTCAAGATTGTTGTCAGCATCTTTGTACTACTTGTACAAATTCTCATGGATTATTTCCATTAACCAAGAACCATACATTAAAACCAGTCAGCACTAACTGGCCAGTTGTTCCAGAAGGTCAAATTCATCAGCCAGTGTGTCCGCTGCATGAGCAAAAGCTGGAATTGTATTGCAACATTTGTAAAGCTCCAATCTGTCAAAAATGTGCTGTTGAGCACAGTGAAGATGAAGGACTGCATAAGATAACTACAGCTTCTGATGCATTTAACGACTTTAAATTATCAGCAAATGTGTTGATGGTTGAGGCTGATATCTACAAACAACAGGCACAAGTAGGAGTACAAAAATGTATTGCAAATGCTTCCAAGCTTAGTATGAGTAGAGTTTATCTAAAAAAAGATATTAACAACACTGTGGAAGAAATTGTTAAATTAGTCAGAGAAACTGGAAAAAAATTGGAAGCAAAGTTGGATGATGTCTGTGAGGCAAAGAAAGAGAAAAGCAACTCACAAATTGATGAACTCAAATCAATTATATCAGATGTTGAAGAAAAACAAAATTCCATAACAAAATTATTAAAAAGTGATCAAGCAACTGCTCTCCAAACATGTCAAGAGGCAATTAAAGAACTGCAGCAAATGATTGCTGAAGTTTTACCAGAGACGGAACCTAGGGATGATGGCCAGATTTTCTTCACATCAAGCAAGGATCACATATTGAGTGCATTAAAGCAACATGGAGTAGGTGGTGTTGGAGAAAAGCCAAATGAGCATATCTTTGTTGTATCAGAATATCCTAAGACAGTGACATGTTACCAATCCTTTTATGTTAAAATTGCTCAAAGTTTTAAATGTGAATTAGATATGAACAATTTGCATGCAACTTGGACCTATCAAGAATACAGGAATGGCTATTGTACTTATGTTAATGTAACTGGCAAGATTGAACAGCAGGTTGCTGAGGGAGAGTGTGTTGTAGCAGGACCCACTGCCAGTTTTGTAGCTGGTTATAATCTTACATTGGATATACGTTTTTGTGATGCTCCAATAAAAGGATCGCCAATCAGTATCTACGTTGAATATGATCGAACGACCAGAAGCAATTTTTGGCAATCTATTGACATTTGTGATGAAGGCATTACAGATATATTCATGTCTCAAAATGGTTACTTTTTAGTTGCTGGTAAAACAAACATAATGTATAAATTTCAAAATACATGCGAGTACATATCTAAAATAACATTAGTACAAAACTCGAGTGTTAGTGGAATATGCCAACTGAAAAACAATCACTTGATAGTTTGTGATCAGTTTAATAAAACCATAACATTCTTCAGACAAGATGGTCAGGTGATCAAATCAATGTCAACTGGTCAATCAAGTTGTCCATCTGGTATTGCTGTAAATGAAGAAGTAAATTTAGTGTATGTTGCAGATTTTAATAATTGTGTGGATGTATTTAACATGGAGAGCTATAGTAAGGTGAAGACCATTGGATCCAAGGGTTCTCTTGAAGGTCAGATGGATGGGCCTTCAAGTGTTGCTGTCACAAAAGAAGGAAATATCATTGTGGCTGACTCGCACAATCCAAGAATTCAATTATTTAATAGTGAAGGTCAGTTCATGAACCTCCTTATTGGTGGAGGAGGTACTAGTGGTATAGGGATAAATCCTTCCAGAGTAATTGTTGATTGTGATGAAAACATTATTGTAGCAAGTCATTGCAAAGTAAAGTTGTTTGATAAGCTTGGCAAGTACATTAAAGAGATTTATAATCATAACAACAATTGTGTAATGTCCATTGCCTCACATTACCCTCGAAGGTTAGCAGTAGCACAAGTAAGCTCAACTGATGTTTATGTAATTAATTATTAGAACAATTAGATCACAGAAAAAAGTTATATAGTTAATTTTACTATGAATTAATTCAATTGTATTTGCATTGGCCATTAGAGGCTTCATTGTATAGTACATGAAGTTGATTAGAGAAATTTATTTGCAACTAGTATGTCAGTACAGATAGCAACAAGATAATCTGAAATTACAGACCCTCGCCCTGTTGCGCCATATTGTTGTAAATATGTCGATGGGCTTGATCAGCTGGTTGTTGTATTATAGGGTGTAATATTGCTAGCTGTACATATCTGGTAAAATGTGGTCGAGCGGTAAAGTTGCATGTATTAAGTGTAAATTTTATTGAATGTATGGGTTCAAATCTCCCTCTTTTTTTTATTTGTTATTTTTTATTATTTGTGCATCTATAGAATACTTTTTTCATATTTCATTATTTTTCACTATTATTTTTTTTATTTAGGAGGACCGAGATACATGTAATATTGTCAGTGTGTGAAAGTTTGAGGTTAATCGTTCCAGTAATTTTTGAGTTATGCTCCCAGAAGAACAAACACACCATAGGCAGACACACATACACACAGACAGACGAAGCTCATTGCAATATCCTCCGAGGGTAAATACAGCATCAACATAATATTTTATACTACTGGTCCTGTAGTTAGCGACCGGCTAATATTTTAAGTCAAGAGTTGATGAAAATATAATTAATAGGCCCAATGCTTTTATATTGGAAACCAGATTTGTTGTGATTTAAAATTGCAGTATTCTATGTTTGTTTTAACATAATGTCAAAAATTGCGCAGCTTCATATTAGCCAGGGGCGGATCCACAATGGATCTGATGTGGTGGCGTGAAGAACACCTACGAGGACCTTGGGTCAGAGGGAGGAGGGATATCCCCTCTCTCTCCCCCCCCCCCAAGAGCCCCCCTGGAAGCTTGGCATTTACCACTTATCAAAACGATTTTAGAAAGTTTAAGAAAAGGAAGCAAATACATTTTGTATTGTCAGCATTTCCCTTCCTATACAGTGTTTGTATTTACTTGCATAGACACAGTAATATGATGCACTGGGCAATGAACAATACAAGATGGTAGGGCTTTTTTTTCGAGTATCTACATACCAGTAATGAAACATAACAAAAAAAAAACATCTATTTGTCTTACATAATAATAAACTATGCAGCATGGGCATTTAAAATGATAAATAAAAGACATTTTATACTCTTTTTTGAGTGTTTGATCACTAGAATATTAAAATGATGAAAACTTTAATATTAATATAAAACGATAGGCCTACACAATACAAAGTATGATATTTGCATGTAGGTTTTCGAACTACTGATTGTAGTCTAAAAGACAAATCGGTGCCTGGGATGTAATGTTCGTGTGAATTGAGCAGAAAAAATGAATACTTTCTGTCCGTGATTTTCTTGTACAAAGATGTAATTATCATTGTTATTTAGTTGAATTATTATCATTATTATTATTATTTATTATTGTTATTATTATTATTATTATTGTAGTTGTTATTATTATCAAACTTAGGGCCCTAAGGCCATAGTTCTTTTTTTTTTTTTAAGTGGGCATGACGTCTGCCACTGCGGGGGAGGGGGGGAGACGAGCGCCCACTTCAACCCCTGCAGCAAACTTTCTTTAAAGATGCACTGTCTGTCATGAGCAGAAAGAAAAAAAAAAGGAAAATTCAATTCCATTGAATTGCCTATTAAAATTTGTATAAGTAAATTATTAATTTACAATAAACAAAATTAAGTGATAACAATTTTCCCTGTAAGTAAGTTTAAAAATACATTTCCAGATTCTTTTTTTTTTTTTTTTTGGATAGACCCTAAGTGTCTGTAATCGATCCAAACATTTTTGTAGTAAAAATGTCTGAAACAGAGGATAGGATTGTTTTTTTTTTTTGTTTTTTTTAAATGTTTTTCTAGTTTGAAGTTAAAAATAATATACAGCGCAGTACATCCAGGGTTGGTTTACATGGAATTGTCTTCATTCGTTTTGTTTTAGCCTTCAACATTATGTATTAAATATGTAATCAAGAAAACATTTAAATTTCTATAAATTAGTGGTTGCTCGTCTTTGAAAATGCCAGACCAAAAATTAGTAGTTAAATAGTAATCATGAAGCTTTGTTTAGTATGCAGGTGACATGAGGTTAGTATTTGTTAATTCTTCGTGTGAAATGCATTATCCTGCATGTGTTATGTAATAAGAATGTATTAATAAAAGGTTGTCTTTTAGAAGCGATACCCAAGTTTCGTTTTCAATTACAGTACTGTACTTTTGGCTCAGGAGAATTCATGAGGGGATCAGCTGGATCCCCACATTAAAAGATCCCACATTAAAAGTTTAAAAAAAAATGGAAATAAAAGAAAAATACTTTGAAATATCCGTTAATATAGCAGTACAGTACCGAAGCCATATGTTTACCTTAGACACAACAACAACCTCGTGCAACAACAATACACTCAAGGCACTATGAAGGGTGCAGGTCAACTCGACCACAAGTCAACTCGGCCACAAGTCAACTCGGCCACAAATCAACTCGGCCACAAAAAGTTTGGCTGCAGTCAACTCGGCCACAAGTCAACTCGGCCACAAGTCAACTCGGCCACAATAATATTGCTGTTATTATTGGTGTCATTGTTATTATTATTGTTGTTTTTATTACCGTTAGTTTTAATATTAATT
>NW_022699685.1:176219-203721 GCF_011630105.1 Anneissia japonica | reverse complement strand
TTTTGCGTAAAACTAAAATTCATGCCAATATTTTTCCATGATTTATAATAATTGGAGTAATGCAAATGCATATTTTCTAAAAAAAAGTCATTTTTAGTGAAATTTTGCCGGGAATGGGGCTTTAACTTCAACGTATAGTACCCAACGTGCAACGCGATAACTCCGCCCCTTTGTAAACATCGAAATACGCATGCGCAAACCCGTAACTAACGCGCTTGTCGAGCACGTAAAATCCTGAATTTAACGTAATTAATTGTCCCTTGTTAATGTCAAAAAATCATAATAACATTTGATGCGTTCTGGGCTATCATTTTTTTCTTTTTCTTTCTTTTTTTTCGTTTCTTTTTTCCTTTTTTTAACCTCCCAAAAGGGGGATGGGGGAGGCGGGGCCGGGCCGTCCCTGGTGACAAGATTCAAAATGTTATAAAACCCTCTCGGTTAACTTTCCACAGCCATCGAGTGTTGATTGAGGCATGCTTGATTACAAAATAATAATTTAGGTCTAACTATGTGGATCGGCAACTTACTACTTCGCTGTTTCTGAACTCTTTGCGACGTAATGCAATATAATGAACATTATTCTGTTTTTTCCCGCACTGATAGGCCTATATTAATTTAGTAGGGCCTGGGCCTAGACCTGCTCTGATGACTATTTTTCTGATGCTGGGAGACCCCACCAAGCATCCCCTCATAGTCTCCAGCTCTCCATAAACATGTTAAAGACAAAAATATCAAGCTCAAACCACCTCCACCCATTATCAACTTATTTTGCGACAGTGGCGTTGGTACAGGCAGTGGACCCTGCCTGTGCAAAGCACTGGGTCCCGGGCAATAGGCATAGGCCTACATCTAAAAATATAACTTTTAAAATTACTTAAATTTTCCCCTCAGTAAGGTTTTAGAGGCCATAATTATAGACTATATAGACCTATGCATTCCAATTTCCTATTACGTGCCATCAAACAAGTAGGATGACTTTCAAAAAAGATTGAAAATTTGTTTATAGAAAACCGATTTTGTGTAGGCCTAGTGTTAACACACACATTGCCATTATTTCACACTGTTCGACCGAATATCATTTAGCGTGCCGGCCATATTTTTTCGGAGGTCATGTTACTTTAAGAATCATAACTCCTTAACGGAGGGTCGCATCGACATTTTTATTCTTTAAAATGTTCGCAAAGGATATATCTAAGTACTGTATGAGTTACAAAAAAAATAAAATTTGTTTAGCCTGTCAAAACTTAATTGAAATAATAGCAACACGCACTATACAAAATCGGTTTTCTATATTATATTTGATAAATATAAATATATTATTTGATAGGCTAAAAAAATTTTCAATTTTTTTTTTTTTACATACGGTATGTAGATACGTATATCCTTTGCGAACATTTTAATGAAAAAAAATATGTTGACACGACCTCCCGTTAAGGATATATGATTTTTTGAGTAACATGACCTCCGAAAATATGGCCGAAACGCTATGTTATTTCTGTCGGTTACGCTTTCGCGCGTGAAAAAGGCGAAACGATAAAAATATATGACTTTGACTATATGCCTATTTGAAATAAGGTTTTTGAATAGGCCTACTGTACTCTATAAATAAATAATTATGCTCGTTACAATGCCGTATCTGTTTTAAACAATTTCAGAATGAAGCATTAAATTTAGAGCTCGAGATCCCACCAAGGCTCTGTCTCTGGGTCCGATCAGGTGCCTTTAGTAGGGCCGGCCCGGAAATTATGCACTGGGGCACGTCACCACCTCCTCGTACGCTGCTGTTTTTGCGAGCTAGGTCACCTCCCTCACTTAAATTTTAATCATTGAGGCCCTACCAGCACCTTCACTCCCCACCCTCCCTTCCCTTGGCCTATAGTCAGCAGGCCCGTAGCCAGGTTCTTCCAAGGGGGGGGGGGGGAGGGGGTTTCTGGGCGTGACGTCCACAGTCGAAGCCCCGGTGGGGTCCGCGAAACCCCCAAAGCAAGAGGACTTTTGTGCTTTATGTGTCTAAATAATGCTATAAAAGCGGATATGTTTAAAAATGTCTGTGTCTGGGTGGGTCTGCAGTGCATTTTGGAGGACGTATTTGGGAAATTTAAAGAGGGGGTTCGCCAGAAATGAGGGGGTTTACTAGAAAAGGGGGGTTTTCCCAAATCATAAAAATCCCCCTGGATACGGGCCTGCTTCTCCGTCCCCATTTGACGTCCAGGAGTCCAGGTACGCCACGACTGGCCGGAGGATTTGCTGGTCGCACTCATGCACTATTGTGCAAAAAACGAAGTCGACGATTGGCACCGCCCACTTTGTGTGTACGCTAAAAAAAACCCAGGTCATCAAGTCCTTGATCAAATTGCACCGCCCACCTCCCCACTGATTGACTGCTGGTGGTCGTGAACGTGATGACTAAGCAATAAGCAAGCCTTTGATATGTACAGTAAGTTAGCATCGAGTGTAGTAGAAAGTTAAGTCAATGTGCTTACAGAATTATTGTCGCTAAGAACCTGTTAATTGCATAAAATATAAGGTATTTTGCTTTATAAAAATGTATGATTTATAAGCTAGGGACTACTGCTGTAGGCCTAGGCCTAGAGGCCTATCCGTGGGCGGCAGGCCTAGGCTAGGCGTACTATTTAGTAGGCCTCCTAGGCCATGCATGGATGCCTAGTACTAGGCCTAGCCTAGCAGTAGTAGGTAGCAGCAGCAGCCGCTAGACGTCCTTCTAGCTGAGCTAGGCCAAAATGCAATGTTCTTTTTTGAAAACAGGTCAACTTGGGCCCAGTCAGATACTGCCCCACACATCAACTTGGGCCCCAGTTAGCAGAGGCGATCTAAGGGCCCCATGTCCCTTCCCCCCCCCCCAAAAAAAAGAATAAAATGGGGAAAAACAGAAAGGAATAGTAGAGGGATTCGGCAATGTTTGTTTACAGCCGATCTTGTGACTTAGCTTGGGTATACATGAAAAACATTACAGTGCGATAGTATAGGAAAAGATAATGTAATGGTTGTGAAAACAACCACCCACTGTTAAATTATGTTGAGAAATAAATGGCTCGGAAAGGCTATACGATTGTTCAAAATAGTGTTTATTACTTATCCCAGCATTTTCGAAGGATTGTATGCTTTGAAATTTAAGTGATCCCTCATAAACCTTAGCTAGCCCTAACATCACAGCGTAGTTTGTGGGTCATAACTAAACCATGCCGTAGATGTGCGGGGGCCTAGGCCTAACATTTGTTGAAAAATCTCAATGTTTGCGGCCAGTATTATTTACAGCATTAGAAAACCATTAAGGCAAAATTCTCATGTTTTATTTCCAATCAATTTGTTATAGTTTACTAGAATTATAATAATCTTTACAGCAATAAACAACGGACAGCCGTGATAGCAATCTCCATGTAAAACACTGCTGTGTCAGTGGATTGTTTATATCCAACACCCACGTAAAGCCATGTGACGCCCATCGCCGAATCCCTCTACTTGCAAAGAGGGAGCATCATACTGTAGGCCAACTCCAAAACAAGCTAAATTTTGATTTAAATTTATGTCTATTACAGCAGGGCAGTAAAAGCCGCTAAAATCCAAATAATTGAATAATAATATTAATTGTGTAAAGTGCTTTTGTAAACATCATGGAAGTGTTTTTTCTCCTCTTTAAGAAAACACTTTTTTATAAAATTGAAAATGGCCTTGCTTAGAAAATCACTGTCCACAGAAATTTAATCAGTGTGCGTCCTCAATGCTAGACAACATTCAGGGTATGACTTTGCATGATGATATGCAAAATTTTGTATGCAAAATTGTCCCAGTATTTTAAAAACTGCATAGAGTTCTGCATTGGAAACTCAGTCTAGTGTAGTAGAAGCAGGAGTAGAAACACACCAAAATATATCTTGTAACATTTTCTATGAACTTTGTAATAGTAGGCCTATATTTCAAACTCCAGAAAAAAAACTGAACTTACCAGAAACCTCACTTTATACATATTTTTCAAGATATATTCAATAATAACTTTGTGTACTAGGAAAAAAAAAACATGACTCACATTCGGGCACATAGAAAAAATTATTAGGTTATCACTCCCACCTGTGTCAAAAATTTAGGAAATATTGATGTGGGAATAATTTTTTTTCCGCATTATTTATTTAACAGCATAAAAAAAAAACAAATGCTCACAAAATATAAAGAGATTGGCTCCAAATTCTGCAGACTTCAAACTCTTCCAATTTATTAGACGAGACATTGGTTGCCATAAAGTTGAATGCCAAGCCTATTCTTCAAATTCTTATTGTTTACTGTCACTAAAACAGCTAGTTAACTGTGGCTCAAAATAGACAAAACCGTGGTAAGTCTCTAAAGAGACCCACGCAGTGTACTGATTGGATCGTTAATTCACAGCGTGAAGACTCGCGTGTTCCACAGCTAAATTAGACAACACTGCAGTTTGTCCCTAAAGAGACCCACCCAGTGGGCTGAAAACGTCTATAGACAAAAAAAACCTCAGGCCCTCTTCAATTTTTTTTTTTTAAAGAGTGATATTCTAATAATTTTTTCTATGTGCCCTATGTGCCCTTACTTCACTAACAACATGGACTTTCATACTGTTAAGTTGACATAAGATAGTATAATACACATACTCCAAGTATCGAAATGCACGCCATCCTGTCGGGATTCAATATTTTGACATTTATTATGTCATCATCAGGAATGTTGACACATGTGTAAACAAGATTTCAATTATCTATTATTTAAATTATTTGTGATTGCATCAGACTTGATGGAAATAGAAGATGGCGATAACTATGCACTAAACCATGTATACCTTGTTCAAATCGATTGAGCTGTTCTCTAGTTTTACTACTGTGTACTCTCTTCCAGAAAAGAATAGCCTTAGCAACAATATCCAAGGGGTGGGGCTTAGCGTAAATGTGCACTCACCACCGACCTTGCAGATGACTTGCCTTTTATAAGTGTAGTCGCTTAATTAAAATGTGAATTGGCTGACTGTTCATTAACACACAACTCTGTTACAGGTTGATAATGGGACTGCTGTCTGAAGGATCCCCTCTTACATGGGAAGAAACTAAAAAATATGCCGACCATGTAAGAAACCATGGAGTTCAGCAGTTCATCAACCTATATGAGAGGCTAAAGGATCGCAAAGGTGATGTGCTCAAATGGGGCGATGAGGTAAATTATGCTCACTGTACTGAAAATGCTTGCAATATATAATTCATTATCACCACTGTTTGATGATATTCAGATAATGGACTAATAGTTTCAGAATCCAGGATGTTTCTGCTGATGTGGTGGAAAGCTGCATTTGAGGAACTAGTGCCGGGGAATGGTGTGAGAAGGGCATTCCCTTCTCAATATTTGTCGTCCATGAGGTGTATTGCCTGGAAATTTCGAAGTTTTAACCATTTTCATCTCTGAATCATATTAAACAATTTCATGTTTGATCTATTTTTTCATTTTTGCTAGCTGGGATGGGTGGAGGAAGTTGGGGATGGGACAAGTACCCCTTGCATCCACCAATTTGAGTCTACTGTGCTTTAGGCTACTAGTAACTGCAGTTCAATGTACTAAACTCCATCCACACCCTCTTTTTGTTAGTAATATGCTCAACCTTTATATTTTAATTTTTAAACAAACCCTTAAAAAACAAAAGAATGTTAATTTTTCTGTTTAATGTTTGTGTAATGCTATTCTTACAAACTAGTTAATGTCAGTTTGAGCTACTACCATTTACTACTGGTAGTACCATACTTGTTTTTATTTATTTATTCAACATCTACACTGACAATTAAATACAATATGTTTTGAAAACAGATTGAGTATATGCTGGTACGTCTGAACGATGAAGCACAAACAGCTCAATTGAGTTTGAAGGGACCTGAACTGCTGAAGATTCTACAACAACAAGAGCATACAAATCCATCGTATGTAAAATGTTTCTTGTTACAGCGTTAATGTAAATCTGAAAAATTACACTGATGGTCAACAACACTTATTGGAAGTGTCATATTGGAATTTCTCACTTGTTTTAATACCGGGGAGTTGTTTTACTCATCTCCTGGAGTACCAATTATGCATTTCTAACAATAAATGCCAACATTTTCACAATCAGAAAGTACAGTAGATGCATACTGTACATACTGATAAAATTTCAACTGCTGTACACAGTAGTATCTAGGGAGATAAGTGTGCAAGCTCACCAAAATTATCTAAATTTTTTGTAAACATAAAGCATCTGTCAACGGGTTTATAGATTATAATTTAAAATAGGGTATTTTATAAGCATAAATTTAATTTATTTTTAGTTTTCGTTACTAGGATATATACACATTAAACATGTTCTTAGTAGGATTGACAGGATATTTATTGATTTTACTTCCTCACCCCCCCCCCCCCCCCCCTCCAGACTGGATTGCAAGGCGAACTCTCCAATGGTGCTAAAAGATCAATGGAGTACAAATGAATTCAATTACAGTATAAAAGTCTATTCAAACTTATAGTATTGATTTTCATTCAGAACAGCAATGCAATAATAGTAATAATAAGATTTATTAAGCGCACATCTCCACTAAAGTGCTCAAGGCGCTTACAACGATAGGCCTTGTACACCTATGGGATTTTTGATTAAAATTAGCAAGGTCAGTACTTTGATGTGTTTTGAAAGGTCTGACAAAACAAGTACAATGCCACATCAATTAGTATTATTACATTACAATTGAAAACCAAATCCTAAGGCCCTGGTAAAATATCTATAAAATCCATATATTGGCTTACTGTATTTCCATTGGCCAGGGCCTGACATATAATGTCACGTGACAGAACAAAGATTATAGAACAAAGTATGATATTAAATCAATATTAGTCAAAAATGCACTCGTGTAAATGTAGTAGCAGTAATGCTTAACGGCATAAGTAGTACTAATATAGTTCTAACAATTTGTTATTTTACTATACCTGTACTAGATTTATGTTTTAGTCAATAGTCTTTTAATAGCAAAATATTTTCTTTTTCAATGGCAATGTTCCATTTCTTAGTCCCTGTGTAAAAGGTAGGGGTTAGCCATGACTTGCATATTTTCAAGGCTTTTTGGTGTGTAAGAAATGAATCAACACATTTTTTTCTGTTCAGCTGCCATAGAGAAAGAGAGCAGTAATAGCTCAGTTTTATGTTTTAGTCAATAGGCTTTTAATAGCAAGATATTTTCTTTTTCGATGATTGACTTATTAGTGATTGATTGACTGGTTTTTGGCAATGTTCCATTGTTAGTCGCTGTGTAAAAGGTAGGTGGGATGATAGCCATGACTTGCATATTTTCAAGGCTTTTTGCTCACTGGTGTGTGAGAAGTGAATCAACACATTTTTTTCTGTGCAGCTGCCATAGAGAGAGAGCAGTTAGCTCAGTTGGTTAAACCAAAGGACTTATAACTGTTACCAGGATAGGAAGCTGGCTGGTTTAAGCCGTCTAACTTGAATTAGCCTTATGTGTGGTATTGTTATGCTAATGAGCCAGATAAGTACAATCTGCACATGCTCAGAAAAACCAAACTTTCCTTTGCCACACTGCAGCCCGCACTGCGTATCGGCTAGGCGTACAGCTAGGCCTGCCAAGGATTACAGTACTGTAAAACAAAAAAAGGGCGAATTAAAATAAAAAATTGGCGTTTGTGAGCAATACATTTTAATTTCATATAAGTAAGTAGTAAGTATATGAATAATTTTAATGCACTAGTTAGTTGATAACTTCATTCTAATTTGTTTTGGGTCTTTGTTTTGCATTTTTATAAGCGGTCAGACATGACCTAGGCTAGCCTATGTGATGTTCATTGTAATACTACAAAACAAAATCACATCAATTTAAAATCAAATTTGTGAACATACTTGCCTTATATCTTAACTAGCAGGTGATTTTATTGGTAGATTAGTTTGTTTTTAAATGTGTAAGTATGATTGACTTGCATGCCAAGTGAAATTAGTACCCTTATTTTGCTTTGTTTCCGTACCGTAATTCCCCAAGCCGATACGCAGTGCGGGCCGCAATGTGGCTAAGGAAAGTTTTGTTTTTCTGACCATGCACATTAGCATATAACAATACCACACATAAAGGCTAATTCCAGTTAGACGGCTTAAACCAGCCAGCTTCCTATCCTGGTAACAGTTATAAGTCCTTGGTTAAACTGGTGGTAGCCACTGTGTGTGCGCTGAACCGTGGAGATCTCATCAGTACAATTCTCATCGCTACTCTCCTTTTATTTCAACTGGAGGGCAAGTTATGAAAACGCACCATTTTTGGGATGAGACATTTAAACCATTGGTTCTGTGTGCAATGTGTCCCATGTGCACATTAAAGAACATAGTACCTCTTTCGAAAAGAGTAGGGGATTGTCTCCTGGTGTACTGCCCAGTCATCACTAGAAGGACCCCACTGGAAATAAGTCTTCTTCAGACTTTTCTGGGTTATCCTTGGTTTTTACACCCATCCATAGGTTATAAAATCCTTGATTTGAACAACTCAGTATTGTCATCTGTCTCTATACAGTACATACGTATGTGCGACATCATACAGACGTACTGTACATACACATAAAGTATGCATTAAATCCAGATTTGTTTTATCAATGACATAAAAAACATACATGAAATTTGTTTTCCAGATTTTAACACACATAAAATTTAATAAAATAACATAAGATCTATTAAAAACATATAAAAAATATATATAAAAAAGATTGGTTGTTTTCCAATGTTTTCCAACAATATAGAAATAAATTATGAATCAAAATAAATTTTAAGATCATCAATTTATTTGTTACTCAGATATTTCCTGGGCCGAGGACAACACACAAAGAAACACAACTTGAAATATTAATTTTATATTTTAATTAAAAACGACCAAAGACACAATACTATTATAAAATAAAACAGAACAATTTGAAAACCATCATACAGTATGATGTCCAAAATTCTAAAAATGTTTAACCTTGTTTTGGATTAAGTCAGCTTTACATAAATTACTGTATAGATGGATTGTCTATGCACTGTGGAGAGATACATTACTGATATTAAAGTGCAATACCAGTATGGCAGCAAATAGGAGAATTGTTATTCCATATTAGATGACAAAGTAAATTCCAGTACTACTCTAGTTTACATGCAGATGCATCTTCTCACCAATCATGGTTTTCATATTAATCAATATTCTTATTGCCGACTCAGTATTTCTTAATATTTTTGCTATTTGTTTGGTATAAAGGATAATAAGCACTAATTGTTATTCTCACAGATGACCCAAAAACCCACTGCAGCAGCTTCACACTACCTAGTTTACATATCACTTATCGTCTGTCATGTTTACGAATCTACTGATTTGTCAGTATCAGTTTACGATTTAAGTATTGTGACAACAAATTATAGTATTCCTGAAAAGTATGACCCCAACCAAACGTTAATACATAATTTATTGATTTTATTTTGTAAAACCCAAAAGCAAAAAATAACAATTATGAACAATAAAAAAAAAAGGGGAAAAAACAGTAAACCCAACAACTTATACAGTACCTATACCTAAACCAGTCACTCATCACAACAATCGATTTTTAGTTAATACGGGTTTAAACAGTAAAGTGAAAGCTATAAAGTGGTAAAAGAATCATTTAAATCTGACATATTATTATGATGTATTATCATCAAATGGGGAAAATAACAGCATAGCATGATATATATATAATGGTTAGTTTAGTGTAATAAAATAGACATAAAAAATGTTGACGTTCCTTCATGTTTTGGCCATTATCTCTGAAACAGGATTTGAGACGAGTGACTGGTTTGGCTTGTCTTTGCCACAAATATTGATCTAAATTTTGTATACTAAAGTTTGTAATTTAATGTCCATAAATAATTGATGTTTAATATATGTAGAGTTACTTTTTCCTGTAATGATGTTTTTGTGTTGTGTTGATGTTTTTTTTTCTTAAAACCTGTAGTGTTCAAAAAGCAATTTTCTAATGTATTTTATTGTGTATTTTTGACAAGTAAATGCTGTGGATAGCAGCACATTCATCATCACCACCACTAATTTTGAAAACATACTGTAGAGCACAGAGGCTTCTTGCATATTTCTTTAACCGTTAATTGTACAGGTATTTGATTTTGAGTTTAATATATGTTTTACCATGATGATGGATATATCCCTTTTATTGACAATATAAATAGGAAAAATAAAAGAAAAGTGTGAAACACATGTTGTATAGTCTACAATGAAGTCCAAAGTTAAGAAAATCAGATATTTGATTGAAAGAATTTCAACGAAAAAGGCAAAAATCTTCACCCACTTTAATACCTGTACTGAATGTAATTAAAAATTTTATTTTGAACTAGAAATCACCCTACAACATGGCGTCCGGAATACGCCAATTACATGGTAGAAGGAACACCTGGAAAGCCATATGGTGGAACTTTAGCACATTTCAACATTGTAGAGGCTAACATGAGATTACGGTAACAAAGTCTTTCTTTTTATTGTTATATGGTATTATTGATAACATGCTTTGTTCTAACTCAAGGTCAAAAGCAGTGTTTGTGTTTATGTGTATTTTGTCAGATTTGAAGAGATTTTCTTTCACAGTTTCGAATGTGCATGTCTGAAGAAGCAGGTCGCACTAGGATATGCCCGACGGGGAGTCCGATGCTCCCGATGAGGGGTGGGGGGAGAGGCGCGATGTCCCCGACGAAAAAAAGTGGACATGGTCAGGTATCGTTCTAAATCTCTCAAAAGTGTCCTCGGGGGCGAATCTCTCAAACATATGACAATTTAGGGGTTTCAAAAGCTTATTTAATCAATTATAGAGTATGTAGAAATCACATTATATTTCTCCCCGACAAATCATGGTTTTTCTCCCCAACGGTGGGGGCCAGCTCTCCCTGACAGGGGCCCTGTGCCACCCCTTCCCCCCCCACACTTCTAATAAAAGTATTACAGGTTTAAGTTCGAGTGTGTACTAATAACTGACTTAAATTACTAATTAAATATTTTTATATTTTGTATTTTATTTTCTCTGTTCAGGATGTTACTATTACTAAATATCTTGACCTTGTTTTTTTTTCATCTACAGACGTGAAGAGGTACGGAAACTGATAAATGAGCAGATGGGCGAGGCACCACTTAGCTTGACAGCATATCCTAGGTCAGTTGTAATTCATTTCACAGATTATCATCATGAATTTGCATTACAGGAAATATGAACAGGTGTTTACTATTGTAAAAGGGTAAAGAAAGGGTAAAGTTATGAAATTTTTACGTGACTCACAGCATTGACAAACTTGTTCAACAACTTTTAAGGGTCACATCGTACCTGTACTGGTAGGAGCTTTTTCTTGTACATCTGTCCATAATAACAGGGGTTGACGCTGCAAGTTATGGGTTATTCTCCTACCTTTACATCTAGATCAACCTGTACTCCACTTAAAAGGTACTCTGGGGGTGTTAAATTTAAAGTGCACACAAGCAAATGGGGCCTAGCTACTCAAACCAGGAGTAAGGAATGGGATTCAAACATGAGCCCATAACTGAGGCTACTGATATAGTGGCCCATTCTTACTGTTCAACCATTCAACTAACTCAGGCCTTCAGCCTCAGTCAGATCTGATGAGAGCCAGTATTTCAACGTAGATAGTCTGTCATAGTCTCACATTAACGCCAAAGACTAAAATCTTCGTCTTTGGTAACCCATAGTTTGAGTGCCAAAGACAAGAGATTTCCATCTTTAGTGTTTTCTTTTTGTGTATAATCAAATAGAAATCATCCACCCAGCACACATGTAGTGAATAAGCTTCCTTTCAAAGGCCGTTATCTCAGCTTTTTGTACTTTTTGAGATTAATTTGCGAAAAGTAACCATATTTACTATAAATTTTTATACATGTTACAATAATCATTGAATAAAAAGAATGGTAAAGTCCCTGATTGTTCTTTCTTTTGGTGTAATTATAACACATCTGTTTTGCATTAGGTACCTGCTGAAAACTCTGGTTTTGTGTGTGATCCCCGTAAAAAAACATCTGGTGCTCAAATATATATGGAGTATTGAAAATTGTCATTTTTTCCTAATCAGAACATCCCTTAGAAATAAAGGATCATTCATTATGGTTCCCCCCACCCCCACATAAGAATACATGGCATAAGAACGTCTTATGCCATATATGGTAATCTCACTCAACATACTACCTGTTTATTAATCATAAATTGGCAATGAGTTTTACACAGTTTTTGTTTCTATATTCATCTAATTTTAGACTTGGTTGTCCAAAATTCACACATCCAACTTATGAGCCGAATCCAACTGATACCGGCGCATCAAAGTCAATCTTTATTCCTGATGAAGTGATTTTTAGTGCTCATCCAAGATACAGGTAAATGACTTGATTACATTTTAGTCTAGGATTTCATTATTTTTTTTATTGTGAATGCATTATTATTTGAGTGGAGTTGAAGATGCTTTGACTTCAATTTCAAGGGTCATACTGAGTTTAATTCCTGTCAATGTTGCAGGATTTTTCCAACGAACAAAACAACTCTACTAGTCTCTAAATATCATATTGAGGTTTAGTTTGTGTAAAGCATCATGTGTATATGTTTGTTGTGTGAAAGTTAACATCAACTACAAGTAGGACAGTTATATAATTCACTATTAGCAATCCTTGACGGACGCATATGAGTATTTTGCCTAAAGAAATAAATCAAAATAAAAATCTAGATTTATAACTATGATACAGGACAGCTGATCTATTGTAATTTCATGACTTTAGCTGTCCCAGAGCTGAATTATATTTATAATTTTTTTATATCATTTTTGTATGTATTTTGATGGTCATATAAACAAATGACATGAATGCAATTATAATAATTCCTCATTTTCAGGACACTGACAAGGAACATTCGGAAAAGGAGAGGAGAAAAAGTTTGCATTAATATTCCAAGTATGCTTAATTGTATATATTTTCAATTTTTTATCTTATTTAGACTTTATGGTGGCTTTACTTTAGGCCTTGTAGAATCTATTTATGAGGTATATAAAACAAATATTGACTGCTCTAGATGTATTAATATTTGTATATTAATAGCCCAACAGTTTATTTTTTTTTGAATTTTTTTTCCCCCAAAATGCCTCTGAGACATTCATGTTGCCTCCGACCACTGGTCATGCGGTCACACACTTTTTCCAGCACTGATTATTATTATAAATTGTTTAAAGTAAAAATTGATTATTATTATAAGCCTGAACCCCTCTTAAATGCATTTTTTTTTAGTTACTGTACTCTCCATTTTCTTTTAGATTAATATGATGAGTTAATTTATAGAATTCTACGAAATTGGCTTTTGCTATAAAGAGATATACATTCTTGAACCTACAGCTTTTTTTTACTCATATTTATCATATTGAATTGTTTGAAATGATAAGCTCTAGAAAATGACTTAATTCTGTGAAAATGACTTGTGCTAAAAGTGAAGGAAAAAACATTCAATAAATTATAATTCTGAAGCCTACACCCCTGTAAAATGCATTTTAAAAATATTTTTCAATTTCTTTTAGATTGAATTGTATGAAAATTTAAGCTGTAGAAAATCACATAATTCTATGAAAATGAATTTTGCTATAGAAAGGAAAAGTAATTTATATTACATTCAAATTTCAAGGCTTCAGATTTTTTAAATGCTTCTGTTTTTAACTTGCTAGTACAGGTATATTGTTTTATTGAATTTATTAGAGTTATGCTTTAGAAAATTGTTTCATTCTATTAAAATCACTTTGGGTGGAAAGATAATAGACAATTTCCATTACATTAGAATTCTAAAGCCCACAGCCTTTTTTTCTAACTTAATCCTACCAATTTTTGTGTTTTTTATTGTGTGAAAGCCATGGGAAAGTTTGTATTCTGTGTATTTGTGTTGTAAGAAATATAATTCCTCTTAAGTTTTTAATATTATTTAAAAAATACTTTGAAATAATTCTGAAGTAAAAATGCAGATTTGAAGAAAATAGATACAATCTTTATCAATATTTTTATTAGCATTTTTTTACTTGAAATAATGCTAAAAATGCATATTTTATGAAAAACTAAAGTGTTTCTTCTCATTGTTGTTCTATATTCCTAATTAGGTGATATTCCATCCTCTATTTATTAGAGGTTAGGAGGCAGCCAACATGCATACAGTTTATAATACCTGTTTGTTTCTTGTAAATGTTCATTTTTTAGTGTTTTCATACTAATTACAGTACTTGCTTTGGCTTTGTTGGAAAATTCCCACCAGATCACCCAAAATTAATGTTCATAATGGTAGCATTTATTTCTCATGTTGTTCAGTTTTTAAGGACATAAAGACTCCATCACCTTTCATTGAGAAGTTCCTGAATGATGCAGATGGTGAGTCCGCCAGAGCTGCCATGGCAGACCACATCTACATGGACGCCATGGCCTTTGGAATGGGAAACTCTTGCATACAAATGACATTCCAGGCATGCTGTATCGAAGAGGCTAGAAGCTTATATGACCAACTGAATCCTTTCTGTCCAGTAATGGTAAGAGAAAAATATATTTGCCATTGGAACTGATCCAATATCAACTACTTGGAGAATGTGGTGCTTAAAGGCAAATTGTGGCCAGTGGCAAAATCAGCCCATTCTTCTTGACTTTTTTTCTAAGCTGTATTATACAAACAATGGGTGCTACAGTGTCTGTGGGCCAACCTACTGGGCTACTACAGTATTTTAGTTACTACTGTACTGTGTGCTTAGCCCGAATGCGGGCTCCACAGGCATTAGTACAGCCCATGTTGCACCTTAGAAGCAACATCATGTTTTGTCTAAAATCTTGACTGTGCGTAAGCTGGACTCACCAGGTGAAGGATGTGGAATGCTTGTGGGCAAATTCTAGACTAAAAAGAAGGCTGCCTGTAATTAGTGCTGTACCACTAAGAGAAGCATTCCAACATGATGTTTAATTATTTGTGAAAGTGAACAAATATTTTTCTTTATTTACCAGTTAGCATTGAGTGCGGCCTCTCCATTTTACCGTGGGTATGTATCGGATATTGATTGCCGGTGGTACGTTATCTCATCTTCGGTAGATGATAGGACAGAAGAAGAAAGGGGACTCAAGGTACTGTATATATTATTTTTGTGCACCCGTACCGAATTATGAACAATCCTAATAATAATATTGATCGTAAAAATCACAATTAAAACACTAGAGGCAAAAATAATCTTAAACCTCCATTTCGTAGACTACAGTGTACTAGAGACAGTGCTCCTATTTCAGGTCCTCATATTTGGAACAACGTCAGTAATGATATGAAAGCTGAGGCTTCAGTAGCATGTTTAAAAATTTACTAAATAATTTCATAGTTCACCGATTGCTACAATTTTTTTTATTTTTCTCTTCTCTCTGATAAATTGATTTATTCTTATTTTATTTTATTTTATTTTATTTATTTATTGTATGTGCTTGTGTGTGTGTTGTTGAGTCTGTTTTTTTTTAATTCTTATATATATATATGTTGACATTTATTCATTCAACTTATAACAGTTATTGATTCATGATTTATTATTTTTCACTATTCATTTTATATATTTTATTCATGTCTTATCTGTTTATTTGATTGATTGTTGATCGATTGATGAATAAATAAATTTGAATTTTGAAGTATTATGCAATACCTTGTGAAAAAAAAAATGTACCCTAATAATAAAATCCCAGAAAGTATATATTGGCTTAACATCATGACTTGGGCCTAATAATGAAACTTTCTTTTTATCCTGTATTGAGTCTCAAACCTTGCTGTTGGATGTGAACATTTTATTATATTTAAACACAAGCAACATATGGTCACCATTGACAACATAATTATATCTTTTCATTTTATTTCATTTTAGAAACTAAAAGAAAATAAATTTCGGATTCACAAATCCAGGTATGACTCAATCGATAGCTACCTCTCAGAATCAAGTGACCGATACAATGACATAGATTTAGTCATTGATGAAGATATTTGTAAGCGACTGCAAGATGCAGGTGCGTTAATCTTTGGCAAAGAAGAATATTAGTTTAATTATTTTATCCTTCTCAATTAAAAATGTAATACCCATTTGTTTGGATACAACAATTTTGATTGGAGGTGTGCGTTGTACATCATATGCTAAATATTTGCAGTAAATTACAAAGAAATTACAGTAGAAACAATGTGCTGTACATACTATAATTCCAGTATTTACATTTGTAGCAAATAATGCGTAAGAATCCCCCAACAGGAAGACCCAGCTGTGGCATATGCAGTGGGAGAATAATCACTGTAAATGGATTAGTCTAAATCCCTGGTATTAACCCCTGGCCCGCGGGCCAACTCTGGCCTGCCAAAGATTTTGATCTAGCCCGCACCTCATTGCTAAAAATAAATCATTTTCCGGCCAATTTTTTGAACAAATTTTCTGTAGAAACACCACCTAGGCACCCCTACTTAGCATTGTTTACAAGAGCGTGGGTTTTTCTGAGTGTAGCTCACTATATCTAGTAGCATAGGGTATTGACATGGGGAGGGAGAGATTAATGGATTAAGTGGGCTCTGATATGATGCAATCTCTAACCATTTGTGGCACCAGCAGGCATACATGCTGGGGCATGTACAGTATTTTGTTGAAAACACTGCTTTGAAAACTAATTTTTGAAATGTGCCATTGCCAAGAATCTAGAGTTACTTATGTTAAAAATTTGCTCACCTCATTTTTGTCCCCCATCTGTGAAAGTTCTTCCCTGGCCCCTTCTATTCGCTATAAAAAAATAATTGGGGCTGACATAGAAAAAAATGATACGTAATTTATGGTCTCCATAGATTGGATGGCCACTGGTCTCAACAGATTGGATGGCCCCCAGCTTAAAAAGTTTGAATACCCGGGGTCTAGATAGTTAGGATGAAAATTATGAATAGAAAATTGTTTGTATATGGGCGATCAGGGTAATAATGAGGATGATGTGTGTTTTCTATATTGCAGGTATTGATCGACTGCTGGCCAGGCATGTGTCTCATTTGTTCATCAGGGACCCTGTCTCCTTATTCTCTGAACTTATTAATCAAGATGACTCACAAGATTCAGATCATTTTGAGGTTCAATAATATTATTTTTATTTGTATATGAGATATTGATATCTTATTTCTTGATCCAAGAAATATCATCTTTCCAATTACTAGTTATTTAGTAATTGATCAATCAATCATTCAGTCAGTCAGTCAGTCGGATGCTAAGTTAAACTTCATTATTAGGTCTCTATTCCATACAAATTTCAAGCTACTGAGACTTAAAGATAAGGATCTTTTGATTGCACGACATAGTAGGATATAGAATGTACTGACATCACTAAGAAGTCATCTGCACATGCCAGAATGTCTGGATTTTAATAATAATAATTAAAGATGGATTTATATAGCACAAATAAACGAGGTCTCTATGAGCTCGACAAGGTAAGAAGACACAATTTGGCCGAATCTGCTTTGTTAAAAGAACATAGGACTGTCAGGCATGAACAAATTTGTTCTAGCATCGCGTTGTCGTGCAAATCGAAAGCCTCCTAATTAACTCCGGATTTGGGATACAAAGAAGGAATGCGGGTCATATAAACGTGGAATATCATCCCTACCCCATTACGCATAGCTCTATTACAATGAGGGTCTGCATGTCACTAGGACCCTACTGTGGTAATTCCCCACCCTCATGATGCACAGTTTGGTTAGGTTTTTAGGACCCTAGTGAAGTAGCATCCCTCCCCCAAGATGCATATGGTAGTTATTGTAGTCAGAATCTGTCTTATTTATCTTTTTCAAATTTGTGTAGTTGCGTGATATATAATTATATCGTTGGCTTTTACTTTTGCCTCTGCCACAGAATATACAATCAACCAACTGGCAGACAATGCGCTTCAAACCACCACCGGTCAACTCCACAATAGGTTGGAGAGTTGAATTCAGACCAATGGAGGTATGTGCTATTTTTTACATTTTGCTGTGTATATTTGTTGTCAAAAAAACTACCCTAATTCCAAGTAAATCAATAAAATATTTAAAATTTTTTTGAGTCGGTCTTGAACTGGTTGAATCTGATTTTGGTGAGGTCACCTCATACATATGAAAATGATGCAAGGTATAAGAATTTCATCTGTAAACAATAAAGGAACACCTGACATCTGTCCACTGTACTAAGAAGTGGTAGAACTTGAATATGTGAATGCGAAGGAGAATGAAAGAACAGAAGAAAATATTAATGTATATTCAATTATTATGACACCATAGATAATAAAATAATATTTATTTCTTAGGTTCAATTGACAGACTTTGAAAATGCAGCTTATGTGGTCTTCATGGTACTAATAACAAGAGTCATTTTGAGTTTTGAACTCAACTTTTTGATTCCCATATCGAAGGTAAAGGATGCTGTATATTGTTACAATTTTCATACCCAATACTTTCCAAAACAAGTCACTTACCCACAAGATTGAGGTATATTTGCAATTATTGGCCCGAGTCAAAACCAGGATTTTTTTTACATGATTCAAAATAAATCCTCCCAAAACTTTATTAGTTCTTAATCCATAACTGAGCCCTGTCAGAGAACATATTCAATTCCTTCTATAAAATACAGTAACAACAGAAAAAACATTTTTTTTTAAAAGTAAACACAAAGTATTTAATTTAATTAAAATTGAAAAAAAAACAAGTAAGAAAGGAAGAAGGCAAATAACTTAGAAGAACAAATCTTGTGGTTGGACAGCCTGCCAGCCAGCCAGCCTCTATCTATTGACCAGATATCTTTTAGTTTCGCTGACACCTTTATTCTCACATCGACTTTCTAGTGATAATACTTTACATCCCAAATACAAATATGATAATAATAATAATAATAATAACTTCTATGTGCTTCACATCATAAGAATTATAAATAAGCAAAAATATTTAAAATAAAAATAAAGGTACAACAAAATGAAAATGCAGAATCTCTAAGGGTTCACCATTCGTCACTAACTTTTAACCCTTTAAACTGTACTTACAGCCTTACATTTTCTTGCAGGTTGATGCAAACCTTAATGAAGCACAGAAAAGAGATGCTGTTTTAAATGGCAAGTTCTACTTCAGAAAGGATGTCCGTACATGTAAGTCTTGTTCTGCTAACTTTAAACTCTGTACATTTATGGCTTTTTGTTCTGCTCACTTCTTATCATCAAAATTCATTTGGGTGTAATTAAGATCCATTTATGAATTTGCTCAAAATGGGAGAGGGGCACATTCCCTTTCCCCTCTTTGCCCCTCCACTGCAATTGGACAAACTTGCCAAGTACAGTACAATTATTTTATTTAAAATAATAATTAAAAGCTGCTATTATATTGAGCTCTGAACATGACATGTTTACCTCCAAAAGAACGTATTTCACATTAAAAAAAAAAAAGATATTGCTGTGGGTGGTAAGAGTTTAGGAACATAAGGATTGGGATTGGATAGACCTTTCCACTAAGCTCCACCCCTTGGATATTTTTGCTAAGACCCACTTAATGACTGTGTAAGACATATACGGAAGACACATGCATTTGTGGGAAAAAATGTTTTCATGTTAAGCCCTGTCCAGATTATCAAATTTTATTTGACAAAAACATGTGACATTCCTATATATGGTCATGATGACATCACATCATGACCATATATAGCCACATTATGACTATATATGGGCATACAACAGTTTCTTTGTCAGAAAATTTGATAGTGTAGACAAAGCTTAGACAAACACATATTCCTGTTCCTGTTGTGATTGGATCAGTTGTTTTAACTTAAAAGTTGTATTGACACCCTGAAAAATGTTAGGAATGTTTACATTTGGTTTATCAATTTTTATACCTCCTTGGTTTTATCCTGTGGAAATGCATTTTATTCCCATTTGTCTTTCTTCCCCTTGGATTGAAAATGGATGAAAATGACCAGGAATGAAATGTTGTAGTGTTGAGATAAATGTACTCAGGGTAGTTTGAACATTGTGAAATTGATAGAAAGAGATTTTGAAACACTTTAAAACAAAGACATGAACCTGGTCCACAACAGCTTTTGAAAATACATTATTCTAGGTACTGTATGTTGTGTACACATGTTGATGTTTGGATTTGTGATGCTTTCTTATAGGTCCAAAACATTGCAAAGGCAATGTTGATAATGAGTATGTGTTAATGGATATTAACACAATTATCAACGGCGGTCCAATAGAGGGCGGAGCGGACTTTCCTGGCATAATACCTCTCATCAACCAATACCTCCGCTCAGTCAACATTGATTTAGACACGCGATGCACCATTTTAACTTACCTCAACCTGATTTCAGATAGAGCTTCCGGTAAGTTACAGTAATTATACAATAAGATAAATCAGATTATTCATCTACCAATGATGTAGTCGCCACACAAACACAATCAAAACCTGAATTTACAATCACAAGTTAGATAAAATGTCTACTCATGGCAGTGGCGGATCAAGATATTCACAATAGAGGGGGCCCAAGAAGGGATTTTCACAGATATAGGGTTTAGACTACTGCAGCTGAAGTAAAAAAATGTATGATTATGGCACCTCTAGATTACCAGAAATGGCACTCTAAGACTTAAATTTGAATATTAGGGTGGGCGGGCCGGCTGCCTTCCCGCTCCCTTAAATCCGCCACTACATGGGAAGAGCAAAATTAATCTTAAAGAACAGCAAATCATATCCTACAGAATTTTTTGTTTTATTAGATTGAACTTGTATGATGTCCGTATGTTAATGATATTAATGGTTAAAAATAGCAACAGTTCGATTTATGTAGCGCTTTACACCAGAGTCTTAAAGCCATCGAAGCGTGAATTAGCTCATTTTAATAGTAACTTTATGCCCCCAGAAGAGTCTCCTTTGTGTCTGAACTACCTGGCAAACGGGTGCCAGCTGATGTCATCTGTCGACATAAGGGGCTGTATGGAGCAGTACAACGGTGTAATCCCTACTCGTCCAAGATGTACTGGGTTCTTGAAAGTGCACGTGTCAATTGTGTACACTAGGCATATGGTACCTAGTCCTTATCCAAGAAGACTTGTTCCACCTCCAAAACCATAGGAGAGTGTGCCGTTGCATCTTTGCATCTTTAATTTTATGGAGTCCTAATGTAGGTGTGAGTTTAACATACTTAACTTCCAATCCCTTCTGATCATGGATTATTTACTTTATTTCCAGGTAAATTGAAAACAACCGCAAGATGGATGCGAGATTACGTGCAACAGCATCCAGACTACAAACAAGACTCTGTTATCTCGGAAAAGATAAATTATGACCTTTTGACCTTATGCAATAAAATCACAAAAGGTGAACATCATCCTAAAGGTCTGATTCACACGCAGTCATCGCGTACAAAGGATGACCTTCCGTTATCGCTGAAGAAACAAGTCGACCAGGATGCTAACGTTATTCAGAAACATGAGGAAGAAATGAGGATAAAGAGTTGGCCAGAGCAAAACGGAGTCTAGTTTATTGATGACATCTGTAAAGAAGGCTATTCATCATGTCTATTTCTTTGTTTACAGTTTTGGCAATCTTCCAGTTTGGCTCCATCAGATACAATAGCTTGTAGTTTGGTGAAACTATCAACAAATTGTAGGTACAAATATAATTTGAGAAAAATCTGTTCTCCATATTAATAATATATTAAATAATAGTAATTACAAGTATTTTTATTAGAAATGTTGATACCAGTTTATGGAAACAGTTACTACAGTTTATCCTTTCATATATAATTTTTTTTTCTGTTTAGTTGCTGAATATATTCAATATATAAAGATATTTTCTTGAAAACCTTTGCATTCATTTCTGATAAAATTTCAGCTGAAGAAACTGTAGCCACAATTTTTGCTTCATTGACTTCGTGGTCATTAGTTAGTGGCAAGCAAAATTGGTTGTGTTAAAGCAAATATGGGAGAAATATTGTAGAAATTATGTATTGTATATTTGTACAAGGTAGTTGATAATATGGAAAATAGATGCCATAGAAAAAAAGATGCAAGAATTTATGAATTTACAGATCATAAAAGAAACTTGTTTCGATTCTGCTGAAAGTAGCAAGTATGAAACTGCTGCTAAAGAAGTTCTAATGTTGTAAGACATAGTCATCCTTGAGTTGGCAATTGGAGTGTAGAGTATAGTAAAATAAGATTTTAACATGAAAATATATACTTTCATTTTTATATCCTTTAGTCCTTATGGTTTAAATATGTGGCAAAGACAAGCCAAACCAGTCACTCATCGCAAAAATTAATTTTTAGTTATTAATACAGGGCTAATAATGAAAATATGAGCTATAAAATGTTAAAAGAATCATTTAAATCCGAAATTTCCTTATGAAGTTACAAGCGTTTAAACATACAGATGTGTAAAGAACAATATTTGAGAAATCAGCCTTTAAAGTTTATGATTTCTGGCATTTCTCATGCAGAAATCATCACCAAATTGTTAAAAATTGTTGTTTTAACATTGAAAATGGAGAAAATAACAGCATATCATGATGTATAGATATATAAGTTTAGTTTAGTGCAATAATAAATTTCCAAAATTTTGACATTTCAGCATGTTTTAGCCATTCTCTCTGAAACAAGATTGCGACGAGTGACTAGTTTGGCTTGTCTTTGCCGCATATGATGAATATTTTCTAGTTTTAAATTGAATAATTAAAGATAATATTTTTTTAACAATAACATGATACTAAATATAAGTTTGTGTTTATTTATAATTTAAGGATATACTGATTCACTATTTCTATACTGTGCTACACTTATATACACATAATTTTAAGCCACTTTTATAAATAAAATAGGAAAAAACAATAAGTGTGTGGAATTTAGTTGGACAGTATTTAAAAATTAAAGATAACCTCATGAATACTAGTTTCTCCTGATTTTAAAATTTTGGAAATAAGCTTAAGTTATATATAAACCAGTGCAAATTCCAAAGGAAAGAAATGTATTGTGTTTTGTCTTGCAAATCCATAATCACAATGTCTGGCTGATCTGTTGACACATGCTTTAACTTTCTAAAACAATTGGAAGGCGAAACATAACAAATGCATTGATAATAATGTCGGCCAGTAATTGTAAGTGTTAAGAGTCAGTGCATAGTAAAGAATATAATATGTTGGATGTTACATTTTGTATCTTTTGATGTTACATTTTTTTTAGGCCTAGGTCCATATGTGCTCTTCTCATAATACAAAGCAGTTATACTTCAAATATTGTATAGGCCTACCAACCTGAATGCATCTTCAGATTTTCTTTCACTTTTAAACCGCAACAAATGAAGTAAAGAAATTACATGAATCAGAGTTGTTCTTCTGCCATTCTAGTACAGACCACCTTTTTGGTGTATTTTCATACTGGATAAGGGCAGGGGCTGTGAGTTAAGAGTATACTATCATTTACAGTAAAATTCATTTTTCGAATTGCTGGCTTTGTATACAGTGGCGTAACGCCTATGCGCTCTCATGCTGTGGCTGTAGGGCCCCCGACCCCTAGGGGCTCCAAATGGGCCCTACATATAGGTTCCCTCGGTGTAGCACCCTGACAAAAAAGGACTTTGTTGATACATAAGACCGTCAAGGAAATCGACTACAGGGCATATATCATAATTATTATATCTAGTGGCGAATTAAAGGGAGGGGCCCCTTTCCGGCCTGGGACCCCACCAAGTTTGTAGGAAATTTTAAAAATTGAGATAAAATGAAAATTATATTCACAATTTTAAGTCTTTGAGTGCCATTTCCGGCCATCTAAACGTGCCATAATCATACATTTTTTTTATTTCAGCACCACCAGGGAAACAAATGTGTCTGTGAAATCGACTGTAGGTCATAGGACATATATCATATTATATCCAGTGACCGAATAAAAAGTGTGGGGGGGGGTGTAGGGGAGGGTGCGACCTGCCGGCCCAGGGCACTGCTAAATTTGTCAAAATATTTTTTTAAATAGAGATAAAAAAAAAATTATATTCACAATTTTATGCCTGTGAGAGCCATTTCCGGCCATCTAGAGGTGCTGTAATCATCGTTCACACCTCAGCTCCAACCATGGTGGGGCTGAGGTGGTATAGACTCTACAACTGTGAAAGACCCTCCCTGGCACCTTTATATCAAATACCTGGATCCGCCATTGATATATCATTTATTCGTCATTAAAAACATTTAGAATAATGCAAACATAATTATAAATTGAGCACATCTAAAATCCAACGATGGAATTCGCAACCGGGACCCAAAAAGGACCCCCAGTTTCAGAAAGCCACAGGACCACCGGCCCCATCGTTACAACACTGTATAATTATATTAGCCATCAATTGAATATCAGAGCAACACAATATTGTCAAGAAGTGTAAAGATACTTTTCCTTGTATAGACCATTGAATTGGTTGGTTTAAGGAATTTTATAGTAAAAATTTAATGAAAATAGTTGTTTTTTTGATCTGTCTTTTAAAATTGATAACTTATTTAAAGCTTATTTTGAAGGCTAATCAAGATTCTTCATTGTTTTTTACTTTGTGTATACACCATATATTATATCTAATTTAATCGAAAGTTGAATGTTGATATAAATGAATGCTGTTTAGGTTTTACTACTATATATAGCATATTACATTCTTTGGAGTTGAGGTAGAATATTGGAGTGTTTAGTTTATAAATTAGACCGGATAACATATTTTTAGCTTGAATCTTATACATTTTTTACAAATCTGATGTTTCATGCTTATTATTATTGTAAACCAAAGATGTGTCTTAAATTTGTGGAATATAATATATTTTTCATGCTAGCTCAGCTCTTCACTGCTGTTCAACATTCCATGTCTCCTACATGGCCACACATAGTCTCTCAGTTTCTATTAAATCAATGCTAGAATACAACTATTTGAAAATATTGTTGTTAATGCTTGCTGGTTCAGAAATACATTGGCGGGGGAAGAAATGGCGTATCTAGGGGATGCATGGGGGTGCACGCCCTCCTAAAATTACTTGCGCACGTGGGGAAAGGCTTGAAAAAAAACAATTTTAAATATCTTGGAGGAGGCAGGTAACAAATATTTAGAAATATGAATTCCAGAAAAAAAATTAATAATGGAAACTCTGAATAGTGAAAGCATTCGTGCCAGTAGCAAAAATTCTAAAAATACAAGATAGAGCACTCGCATAGCAAAATGAGGCGGAAATTGGTCCACACATACGTGGCGCCCTTCTCTTTTTTTAATGCAAGTTTTCTGTACTTGGTCCAGAAACATAGGGTGCCCTTCTGTTGCTAGGTATATCCAGACGCACACTGCGCCCTTCTTTTTCCACTAATGGAGGAAAACTTCATCACTAATCGGAGTCCAGTCATACGGTTCTGCTCTTTTGTGTCTGTAATTTTATTGTTTTAATTTATTTATGCATACTTGTTTGTATCTTAGAGATAATGGCAACGATTTCAACCTCCGCAGAAGGAGGTTATGTATTCACTTTTATGTAACGGTGGCAGAAGTTTTTGGATCCAGCTGTACGCGGCGCCCCATTGTTTGTATTCCCACCATCCATTTCGGTGGAACATATTTTTTTTTTCTGTAATGAGCTCTATCTTGTGTTTTTAACTAGTATCTTTGCCAGTAGTCACTTCCTGTGGTGTTCCACACCTTTCACTCTTGTGTGCTACTGAAATACACAGTTTGATTTTTTTTTTACCATACAGTTTACATACAAAAAAAAAAACAAAACAAATAAACCAATGTTAAATACTGATGTTACTACTGGACATCACTGACACGCTGGTGACCCAGAATTCTTAATGACAGATCTTTCTAAGAACCATAGTATGGCTTATTCAAAATATAAATTGTTAGACCTAATTTAAAATGCTTTATAAATAAATACATACACATCAACCATTTTAACTTTTAATGTGGTATATAAAATGAAAAATCAAAAATAGATACCAAGGCCAATAGTGAGAGTTGCAGCCACTGTAGATAACCAACGCAAACTTGTCATATGAGCAAATGATGAAGAAACTTAACTAACAAAAGTTACAAACAGAAATCTAGCTAGATCAGCTAGACAATTCCCCCCTGTGAAATTAGCACCCTGGTTTTTTGTCACCTAGGATAATATCCTCCTCCACCTATTTGTTAAAACTTTAATTTAAATAGAGTAAAGGAATACGTCAAGATTTGCATCATCTCTTATTAAATCTCTGAAGTGCACAAGTAACAACGATATTTACATTATTTCTTATTTTTACCCACTCTTTCTAGTTATTAACAAAACTTTAGCGTAAAAACACTGATAACATGGAAAATATTAATACAAAATGTAGGTGGCAAAGTAGGTTTGTCTAATATGGGAATGAATCACTGAAAGTAAGAAATTACAACAAAGCCATAATTTTTTATATAATTATTTTTATTAATACTGAAATACTTGATAAAGTATTATATATTTCAATTTATTTAAAGTCTGGGTGGGGGAAGGCTATTGTCCTAGGGGAAAAGTTCAATGGAAAATGTTACATCAGGAAATGTTGGGGGAAAATACGGCCCGCTGTAGCTATTAATTTACTCTTGAATATAGATCCATGAAAAAGACAAGCACTTGAAAACGATTTCCATGTTGCCCTTTTGGCGCTCCATACTAGGCAAGAAAAACACAACTGAACCGAACTGAACTAGGGCTGGTGGTTGATCAGGACTTCCTTTATTTATTCGTTTGCAATTATGACAAGAATTTATATATTTGGACTTTATACTTTTATTTTGTTCATTTTCTTTTTATCAGGAAGTCAAGGTACGTTACTGGCCATATTCGTATGTGTGTAAATATACGTTAAAATGGAGAGAACAGTGGATAAGAAATCCATAGGTTAGGCTAGGCTTCGGGCCTCCTCTGTCAGGTAGGCTTAGCAATCAGTCAGAGGAAGTCTGAAGCCTAGCCTAGGCCTAGGCCTATATAGCTTTGTAGGGGTCTGATGAGAAATTATTAAAAGCATAGGGCCTAGGCCTAGCCTACATTATTTTTTAAAGATTTGTTTTTATCTTGCTGTAATGACGACTACCTTATGATAACTCTTGTTAGTGAGAGTCCCCCCCCCCCCAGATAAAAAAATTTGAACTTTTATAATTTTCAATTTTGTACTAGGCCTAGGCCTATAATAGGCCTAGGCCTAATTAGTAATAATAAATAACAGGAATTGTTTGTAGGATTTAATAAATTGTTTTGTGTGGTGTGATTGACTGATTATCTTCTATCTTTATTTTGTTTAATAACACATCAAGTTAGCTGAGAAAAAGGATCCAGAGTTGAATAAAGTAAATTTGTATCGCAAGGGAGTTAAAATTAAATAAATGTATATTAATATAGGCCAAGCCTACTTTTGGTCACTAG
>NW_022699685.1:163192-176213 GCF_011630105.1 Anneissia japonica | reverse complement strand
AGCCTAGGCTAGGTCTGACCAGGTGTTTGCTAATTTCTGACCATCCTCCATGTCAAGTTTGACTAATTTGCAGGCGTGAGACTTGTTTTAAAACTTCTTCCCAAGGGCGGGGGTGTCCAGGGAATTCCCCCACCCCCCGAATGTTTTTCCCTAGATACCCAGAAATGCATTTTATTACAACTGGAAATCTGTTAGGAATCACATTTTTTCTTGAGAATGCATATTTCTGCCATCCACGATCGGAAATAGAAAGGGAAAACAACATAACCCTACTGTAGTGTAGTGCACCATTTATTTGTGTTTGAATATGTAAGAACAAAACCAATCCTACTTTAAGTACATTAGGTGATGAATATTTAGAGAAAGAGCTATACATATATTTTTTATTGTAGGCAATCACATACGCATGCGTGAGATTTTGGACCTTGAGCTTGAGAGTGTGAGACAGATCTCGAATGTGCGAGTCTCACGCCGAATACATGAGCTTTGACGTGTATGATCCTCATATGTTTCAGATGTTATTTTTAGTAGGACTAAGAGTAGGCCTAGGATGTAATTAAAACATTAATTTTGTATTTGTTCTCTTGCATTTTTCTACAGGAAGCCTCCACCATGCCCTTCATTATTACGACACTCTTCACATAGACAATGTCAAACATCACATTGTTAAAAGAGATCTAGATGAGGATGATCAACATGTACGATACATCAGTTTTACAACTTTGGGAAGGTAAAATAATAATAAAAATAAAATTGAAATATTTTCTTTATTTTTGTATTTAATGTATTGGTACATTGGAATCAACAGTGCTAGGCAAGCAAGGTATGCAGTGCATATCCTGCTAAAACTAAAAAACAATACAGAATTTCTTCTCCATTTTTTTCTCCATTTTATTTAACATTTTTTAGGCACAATCTTCTATGCCACCCATAATTTTTCGAGTAGATTGCTACAGTTGATTAGAATAGCTAAGTTAATATTGTAATTTTTGGCTGGTATCTAGGATAACCTAAACTACTCAAGCCTATCGCATCGTCCTCTCGTCTGTTTAGAATTTCCGCATGGCTGGTTTTCAATATCAGCCTATCGCGTATTCAGTGAGGCTGTGGAAGTGAGTGCATACCCTACAATGGTAAAATGTCCTATTCTGCCTACCGCATGGTGGCGTTAGAATAGCAAATTTAACACTGGAGTCAAAGCGCTGCCCCCCATGCCTCCAATAGTATGTGCGCATGCTCCTTTTCTCATTGCTTACTTTTCTACAGTAGCTATAATCGGGACTTCCGCTACCAGTCAGGTTATTTGTATTACCAGACATTCTGTAATCTCAATGATTAAAGTTAAAATTTATTAATTTGCATACATATGACCAGTATAGAAGAAACTTCAATTATTTATTTGTTAAATGTACAGGAATAGGCATTCTTTTGAAGAGAGGAAACCGTGCTTCCATCAAATCATATTACAGTTTTAATCAATATAGTAATAATTTTAAAATATGTGAGATGAAAGGTATAATTTGTTTGTAATTAACAAAACATTTCTTATTTTTAAGGAAATTTGATCTAGAACTGAGACCGTCTGAGACAGTTTTATCGTCAACTTTCAAAGCATATGCAGTTGATGAACATGGTAAAAAAGAGGAATATGAATTTGATAGAGATAATGTCCTCTCTGGTCATCTAACAGGTGAAACACTTTCTATTCTTTCAGCATCATTAAAACTATTTATCATCTTTTCATCTCCATATTGTTTTATTTACCATTTACAGCCTGTAATTGTATGATAATCCATTTGGAGAAGTTTACTGTAGCAACTGAATTGGGTTTGAATCCTGTTGGCAAATTTTAAAAATACTTAGCATTCAATATATGTTGTCTTAGACCACAGGTGGACAAAGTGCGGCCCACGGGCCTCATGCGGCCCGACAGCGATTTTTTTTGCACCCCCGCGAATATGAAATAATAACCCTATGTTTGCGGCTCGCCAAGGAACATTGACTAGAAAACACCTTGTTTTTTACGGCCTCACACCGATCATATGTAAAAAGTAATATTAAAACTGGAGATAAGGTGGTGTAAATGCAGTACTTGGAGGTTTTTGGAAGCGCACTGGAAAGATCACAGTTTGGTGCAGCCCTCAGTCTTAAATCAGAAATTCACTTTGGCCCTCTGACCGATTTTTATGCCCACCCCTGTCTTAGACAATACCAGCCATACCAAGCCTTCCCCTCCCTCTCCCTTCCTATATTGTGCCTTATCCCCACTGAAATTTGTTGAGCAAGTACAACGTATATTAATGAATGTAAGTTACATTCAGTTAGTGATAATCAGCTCACATCACCTAGTTTTGCACTTTAGAAGTCTAACATTATCATTATTTATTACTATTTTTACTCCTCCTGTATAGTCCCCCACATGGTCTTCATACCTCCCCAACCATCCATCTGTAGATGTGCCACTGTGTAATTATTATTATTACATTCTATTTGTCCACCTTTCCAACAAGACAAAACAAAACATTTTGTCCACCTTTCCAACAAAACGTTTGCTTCAGTAATTTGTTATTTATGTACTCTACAGATGATTTTGATTCACATGTTCAATGCCATATTGAAGATGATAACACGCTAAATGCAAAGATTGTGACACAAGAAGAAACATATATTATAGAGGTACAGTATATTCAGTGTTTATATTATCTACAAATAGCAATAATACACGAGAAATGTGATTATTCTTCTAATCCTGTATTCCTGTTGAAACGTCAATAAGTAGAGTACTATGTTAATAAAATAAGACAAAAATATTTAGTTTTAGCTGCAAAGGTCACTCTATTCAAAGAATTTTTAATTTTATTCAAACAAAGATTAGGTTAGTCAGTGCCTGTATGACTGCAATGCAAAGAGCTTATTTGTGAATAATTTTTGTGTGGTTATAATTTAAGTATTATTAATCATATGCAGTAGCCATCATCTGTATGTACACTTTGATGCAAGCATAGTACTATATGTACTTTAGTTTAGATTTACAGTGGAAAGGAAGAGACTCCAAGGTCTTGAAAATTGCATGTTTGCCAACAATTCTAGAAGCAATTACCTTTCTTGATGAGTCAGTAATGTTGACGGTTCCTCTGAATTTTTCTATATTCTTAATGAGTCATAATTCTACAGGAAGCCTGTGGGACTGGCTCAAACGTGACACTTTTCCTGTGATTACGTGTTCCAGCTCAACGAGACTTTTTTTATACCTTGTTCAACGAACCCGCCAAATGCAAATATTAATGATTTCAAATAAAAATAAAATAATTTTTTTGGCCAATTAGCTCACCTGCCGCCACGATAAAAATAGAAATTTCAGAAAAAAATTAACATTTAAAAAAATTTTATTATGCTCACTGCTGCCTTGAAATCTCCAAAGATAAGATATGTATGTTTCTTCCTAATTATAGAAATTTGAATCATCTAACCATCCCATTTTAAATTCACCAATAAAATTTTATTTTTATATTCTCCTCCATCTGGATGTTTTTTGCAAAACTATTTGCTAAATAAGAAAACAAAATTTTATTTTTATTTTTATTCCATTCCAAAAAGTACACATTACAATTGTTTGGGTCGTGCATTGCACACATATTTTACCCTTGTTTGAAAGAGTTTCAGACAATAATGGCATCCATATTGCCGCAGTGAGTTAGCTTGATGTGCCCTCTACTTTAGCATTACAGTATATACAACACTATATTGTGCTTGAATTATCAATACATGTACAGAGAGCCCTCCTTTTGGAAAGATGCTTTTAAATAATAAATTGTTATTTTCCTTACATAGCCTTCATGGAGGCATCTAACAGATACAGTCAATGGTACAATGATTTCATACAGAAAATCTGACAGAAAATCAAATGATACGTAAGTATATCATCAAAAGAAATATTTTCTCTATGTAAAGTAGTATAATTTCGTTTTTCTGTTTTCCGTTTAATACAAATTGAAATTAATTAATGAACCTGTAATTTTCTTTGCTTATAAATTGTGGTGGAATTAAATTTATTTTGATTCAAATGCTGATTTTAAAATGTCTCCTGCATGATTATAGGCATACGTATTGCGGACATGGTAGCCATCTCCCCAAAGGCTTGAAATATGATCGAGATTTGGAAGAAGAGGAGCACCACCATTACACCAAGCAGTACCAAGGTATGAAAGGCAAAACCATAGTTAAATATGTTTTACTTTTTAATCTGAAAACTGTTGTACCTAGGGCCGCAAGGGAGACTAGACTATTTGACTGATTGTGCCACCTGGTTAAGAATAGTGAATAAATAAATGAACAAATAAATAAAAATCCAAAAAACCCCATACTCTAGAATGTTTTTAGAATTATGTCTACAGAAATTGAATTAAAAACAAAGAAAAATTTATAATCTTATTCATTCATTATAAATTTCATAAAAATAATATTTATATTGTTTGTGTGCATGTATGTGAACTAATTTTTAATGATAGTTCATGATATTGCACAATTAATAATTTGATAATATAATTCGAAATTACATTTTTCTTTTTCATATATTGAAATCTACAAAAACATCAACAAATTCTCCTTTGTTTGAAGGCTATACAATTTATATTTTATTCGTACCATAGTAACAGAATCTGCATAGACCATTCACACAAACCGATGATGACATCATGATTTTATATAATATAAATATGGGAATTGTAAATTTCTGCTAATTGTTAAATGCTTTGTGATCACTTCCTTTTTACAGAATCGGATGGACATGGAAGACAGAGAAGGTCTCTTCGTCCACCTCCAAAACACGTCTGTCCCTTGCTTCTAACAGCTGATAGCCTCTTTTATGTGAATATGGGTCAAAGTAGTATGTCACAAACTATCAATTATCTTGTAAGGACATTACTTTAATTGTCTTGTGGTTTTTTTTTAGGAATGTTTTTTGTTTTCTTGCATTCATTCAATAATTCAATAATTACAGGATGCAATTGGTGGTCTATTTGTATTGTGATGTTTCTGAAAGGCCAAATTTGGAATAAAAGAATGATGAAATTTAATTTCGTAGTTTTAATTTAATTGTAGACTTTCTTTCCAGTTGATCACTGTGAAAGCACCTCCTTTAATAACCTGTAAACTTAATTTTAAATCATTTCTTTCTTTAACAATCTATAAATAAAATTTTATTTTGAAATTGAATTATAACTTCCCTTTCCTGTTTTGTAATTTTCCATTCTTTATTTGCCTATTATCTTTTGTTTCCTTTATTTAGCATCCTTCCTTTATCTGTTGAATAGTCACAGCTAACGTGACCAACATGTTTAACATGGCCATCTTAAAAATATTTTTGTATTATAAATATATATACCGTCTCTGTTACAGATTTCGCTTGTGGACCGAGTCAATTTGATCTACAAAAGAACAAACTGGGATGGTAAAAGCTACGGTGGATTTTACTTTGAAGTTGCAGAGGTAAAAAGTTTATTAAAAATTAAATAGAAAGAAAGCAGAATCATTACGAAGTAACTAAAGCTAGTCACTCATTGGGCCCAAATTGATTCTATGGAGAATGCAACGCCACAACACGCACCCAACAGATGGTGGTTGTGGGGGTAAGGGTCTGAGGGTCCTCCTTTGTTGAAGTTTATGCCTGGTTTACATGGTTTGAAATCATTTATTATTATTCCAATACATTGATGCACCCACACCTATCTAATACAGCATTTGTGAGACCGACATTCAGCAGACAGTGTCGCGTTGTTTAACGTTCACATGGAGTGGAGTTGGATTCGTGGTACAGCCGTCTTACGACACAGTGCCGGCTTAAAACACAAACATGAGCAACAACTTATCTATGGTAGTTGCAAGACCAATGTTATTTTATATGTTATGATGTTTTTTTTTCTGTATTTATTGACAGGTTACTGTTCATAAAACACAGATAATGGGGAACCATTACAATACAAAACCACCTATTGGTGATGTTTGGGAAGTGCAAGATCTCTTAGAGGTAATGTTGCCAAATTAATCACACTTTATGGTTCATCAGATAGGCCCTAGCATATGTTAAGTACTTTTAAAAAGAAATTGTTGTTCTTAAGTTAAAATATTGTGACACTAATTGTTGACTACCCTATTGCTTCAGTCTGGTGTCAGTCAGTAAGTTGCCACTAATTTAATGTACATATGTACCCAGTACAATTACATACCACTAAAGAATTAAGTTTTAACTCCTAGAATTGATCAACTTATTGCAGTGGCTTTTCTCAAACTAATGCTGCGTTCATTAGAACTTGTGAAAACTGATTTCACAACTTGTAACATGCGAGAACTTGAGAAGAGTGCATTTATTTGACGAAAGCTAAAATGGCTTTTTTTTCTCCTATTCAGGATTTTGACAAGCGCCCTCACACGGATGTGCTCCTTGGCCTAGGCCTAGCCTATATAAAAAAAGCTTGAATTAGGACTTTGTAAAGTGCATTCAGAAAGTTATAGTGCAAATCATAAGGTTGCAAATAAAACATACAAAAAACACTTTTTTATCTGAAAAAATATTACTTAAACAAATTGCAATGAATGCATCTGCTCATTTGTGTTACATCTGCCATTTTCCACACTACTTGTGCTGATTGAGGAAGAAAATTCTGCTCGAGTTCACCGACCAGATGAACGCGTTTCACAAGTTGTGAACTGGGAAACACTGACTACTCAAGTTCTAATGAACGCAGCATTATTATAACACACCTAAATACAGTAGATCGCTGTCATTAGATTGGTGGATTTCATATGGTTATTTATTTCCATCCGTGCATTTTCTTTCCATCCATTTTTTCCCATTGCACGTTGCCCAGGTTACGATATGACTTCAACTGAATACAACCTTTTGATGGTTAAAGAGACTCTGTACTGTTCTATTTAGAAAAAGGGTAGATATAAAATATAAAATAACAAGAATCTCCATTCAGGAAAAAAAGGTAGATTTTAAAAATAAAATGTCAAATGACAAGAATCTATTTTAGGTGTGCTATAAAATACAAATAATGAATGTTTTTTATTCGCGTTAGAAAGAATATTTTCATTCATTGAAAGATTGACTGTTCCATTCAACTCCAGTCAATCTTTCAACTCATGAAAATATTCTTTCCATTGCACTCATAAACATTCATTATTTGTATACTAACCAATCAGAATATGTTATTTAATATCCAGGAATATGCACATGTCCAACAAACATGCAAGTTTATTTTTAGTTACCATATCTTCGTATCAGTGGCGTAATAGCTATGAGCTGTCACTGGCTGAAGCCAGGGGCCTCTAGGCTTGATAGGGCCCCACTGGGATATTTTTATCAGCATTTTTTTCCTCATTACATTGTCAAGCGGGTCCTTTTTGTTTTTAAAGAGCATTGACATGTTAAAAGAAAAGCATCAAATACTTCTTTAAAATGTGAAATACCCCGAAGTGGGCGGGACATTTCCCACAGGGTAGGACGCCAAAGAAGCCTTAGCTATGGGCTTCAGACCTCATTATACGCCACTGCTTAGTATAATGGCTTTGTAGAAAGATCTGTTAAAAAGTTATTGTAATTACTGTTGTATTTTCAGATGTATAGCAAACAAAATCACATGAAATTCTGCTTAGCTCACCTGTTCACTTACCAAGATTTCTCAAGTGGGGTGTTAGGTTTAGCATATATTGGAACTCAAAGAACCAATGCTGTTGGTGGTATATGTACACAATGTAAGTAGAACAATTGGTTGTGTTCAAGACCATTGTGAAAGAATTATTGATGTTGTAAGTCAGGTGTGTCATCATTTTCATTGCATATAATTTTCCTATCCCCAAACAGGCACTAACTCGATATGGTGCCTGCTATTTGTTGTGTCTTGTGTGCAAAAACCTCAAATCTTGGGTTGTTTTCCATTCTAATGAAAATGTTATTGCTTAGCCAATCTCTGAATGCAAATAGGGAACCTAAGAAATATCGGTCTATGGCGCCTAGGGCCTAGACTACCCAGGCTAAATCTAGAAAGGCATATGGTTATGAGATACAAGGCTTTTAATATAAATGGACTGAAAAGAGAAGGCAACACTAATATAATTCATAATAATGTTTACAATACATTTTAATCTATTTAACTAATGTCTACCAGGAGCTTAGGCCTACTTACTGTAATAACACCTAATACTGTAAACTTGATCAACCACAAACACTCATCTTCATCATATCGCAAAGAGCTGCGAAGAGTGTCGGTGGGAGTACTACTAGCAGATCATTCTCATACACGCAGCTAATGCACACGTACAGTTAATGTTTTGATAACTGAGCAATCGGTCAGTGTAACCAGCAGTTAGTTTATAAATCAGTAGAAAGCATTATATAAATCCTCAAAACTATTATTATGGTTGAATCTATATTGGTACTGGAATAGGCATTTATAATACACCTCTTCTTTAAGGTAAAGCACAGTTCTTTTCTCTGGTCATTGGGTCCATATGCTTTAAGTGCTGCTATTGGTAATCAGTGCAGGAGCAGGCAACCCATTCAGGTACCCATTTATACTCCTGGGTGGAGAGAAGCAATGCAGATAAAGTACCTTGCTCAGACACAAGCGAAATGCATAGCGAGGAATTGAAACCCCGACCTCGAGGTTGGGAAAGCAAACCGTTCCCACTGTGCCAAAGCGCTCCCAATTATGATAAAGTATAAATTATTATTTGGAGTCAGTAAGTATACAATTTAAATGATTTCCTTATTTTTCTTTAGCTTATCCATCTAATGGTGGTGACTTATACCTTAACACTGGATTGACAACGACCCTCAATTGGGGGCGCCGGGTACTCACGGATGAAGCTGAACTTGTCACAGCACATGGTAAATAATTAAGTGTTATGTCATATGTTGCTTGATAGAACCATTGAGACAATGTTCCTTTTAGAATAATTAATTCTGTTCAAATATTTACCAGCGGCAAGGAGATTATGTACTGTATTCACTGCCGTTTGTCTGCTGTGCTGTCTGTTTGCCTGCCTGTTTAGCAAAGATTACACAAAATTTAATGAATTGATGATCATAATATTTAGTGGAATGGTACATAAAGAAAGCCACCGTTCACTTTTTGGAAGAACAGGTCAAAGGTCAAGGTCACAGAAATTCAATTTTCTTTTATTCTCGAGCATAAACGAAAATAATGTAATCACCCCTTGTATTAGGGGAACTCAAGAAAAAGCTGTGTCTGAATACAGCAGGGGATTCCATTATTTTCTTGAGGGTATCCTGCAGCTCTCAAGAAAATAATTTGCCTGAATAAGTCTGACGATTCCATTATTTCATTGAGGATATGCTGCAGTTTCACCCATCATACACAGAATTTTTGGTACTGTATTCAGGCAAAGGGTGAAGGTATGCACTCTATAGATTGACTGCTCTAGTTTATGGTTGTTTTTACTTTGTTTCCCAGATGAAATATATACATTTGTATAAATATATGACATAAATTATTAGTTATTATCATAAATGAATTTGCACACAACAAACAGTGAACTCTTATGTGTTTGGTATTATGTACATTCTTTTATATATGTATTTCTAATTCAGAATTAGGACATAATTTTGGAAGTGAGCATGATCCAACAACCAACATCAATGGTTGTGCCCCAGATGATCCTAATGGCAACTTCTTAATGTATCCAGCCTCAGTAAGTGGCAAGAAACCAAACCATGATGTGAGTAATACAGTAATATCTTCCTAAGGTGCAAATTCATTGAACAACAATACATTTTAATCTATTTAACTAATGTCTACCAGGAGCTTAGGCCTACTTTTACTATAATAACACCTAATAATAATACTGTAAACTTGATCAACCACAAACACTCACCTTCATCATATCGCAAAGAGCTGCGAAGGATGTCAGTGGGCGTACTACTAGCAGATCGTTCTCATACGCGCAGCTAATGCACACGTACAGTTAATGTTTTGATGTATCCAGCCTCAGTAAGTGGCAAGAAACCAAACCATGATGTGAGTAATACAGTAATATCTTCCTAAGGTGCAAATTCATTGAAAAAATGTTCGAATGTACATTACTATTGTAATATGAAGAGACAGAACTCACGTCTAACTATATATGGCAAAGACAAGCCAAACCAATCACTCGTGGCAAAAATCAATGTTTAGTTATTAATACATGTTTAAAAAGTAAAATGAGAATTATAAAATGGTAAAAGAATCATTTAAATCCGACATTTCAGTATAAAGTTACAGGAGTTTGAACATAGTTTAAAAAACAATATTTGAAAAATCGGCCTTCAAAGTTTATGATTTTGGGCATTTATCAGGCAGAAACCATCACCAAGTCGTTAAAATTTGTAGTTTTAACATTGAAAATGGGGAAAATAACAGCAGAGCATGATATATAGATATATAATGGTTAGTTTAGTGCAATAAAATACTGTAGGTTTCAACAATTTTGACATTCCAGGATGTTTTGGCCATTATCTCTGAAACAGGATTTGCGACGATCATGACTGGTTTGGCTTGTCTTTGCCACATACAGTATGAGTTCTGTCTTTCTTTATATTGTTCTAAAGCAGACTTATAGCGCCTACACCTTTTACTCATCATGAATACAATTATAATATAGAGTATGACATAAGTGACGTCACTGCACAAGTGGCACCCCATCATTACTAAGCAGTCCTACTCAAGCAGTCGATACACCTGAGTGGCCTTCAGTGAGCTACAGTTTTTTTTTTACAACATTGCACCTTTATTTGTGCCTTGTAAACTTATATTGAAAACTTTATATCTGATAACCAATAAATGGTTAGTTTTCGTGTTATGTTTTTAATCAGAAATTACTACTTGATACATCAGTTTGAAAAAAACTATGAAAACTATTGCTTAGCTAGCTGCAGAGGCAAATCAGCCACTTCAGTAGCCTGACTCTCAGCTTTAACACATTACTTATTCCCAAAAATCTATCCATTCTGAAACACAATTGTACATTATTCAATAGAAAGTTATTTATTAAGTATCTTTTTTTTTTTCCAGCGATTTTCTCCTTGTAGCAAACGTATGATCCAGCAAGTTTTAAAAGCTAAGTCTTCTCGCTGCTTTAGAGGTAATTTCTTTATTGGTTTCTTTCAATTCATTTACATTCAATAGTGATTTACCTCAGAGGCTTTACGTACACAACCGCAATTTACATGCGTTGATGCAAAACTTTTTTTTTTGACTTTATAATAAAGATAATAATAATACATAAGATGATGACCATGATAATGACAATATTCATATTGATATAAATAAGAATATTATCTATTTCTTTACAATTTGCAGTTGTCTGTGGCATCTATCGAGTGAATAAAGTAATAGTGATAATTTTAATAGTGATATAAATAATATTGTTTGAAGGTTTGCATGGCGAAGTAATAATATATAAGTCAATCGTGACGTCATCACTGTAACTCCCAGTGTTATTTGCCTATCCCCCACAGTCCAGTAATTTTTCAAATAGTGGACGCTTGGCTTGATTTTTTTTAGGTTCGTGTGCAAAAAAATCCTCATTTTTTCGTCACCGCAAAGATATTGTAATTGAAATTTACTTTTGTATAACATGCTTAATTAGAACCCAAAGAAAGTTACTTCAAATTCAATATTAAGTATGAACAATCAAGGAATTCATTGAATCAATAGACCCTCATAAACAAAATAAACTGAACATTTAATAGGAATATTCTAGACCTATTTTAAAGACTCAAGAAACATAATTTTTCTAGGCCGAGGCCTACTCCTCCTAGTCCTACTAGACCTTGGCCTAGCCTAGTTTTGAAATCATCGCACGATTTTTTGCTGTCTGCATGCATCAGCCAAAAAGTTCAGTTACTGTATTCTCTCTCGAATGCAGAAATGTTTATTTCTTTGACGAATATCTATCAAAATAGCATTACAAACAAGTTCTTTCTTAAACAATCGTAACCAAACTGTACGGACATGTAGTTAACACGTATTGCAGGAGCACAAATCAGCATACGCACAGCTAAATGCACACAGTATACTGATCATATCACTATAGCAGTTGGTTATCAAAAACTAAAATTAAAAGATGGCGATTGACTTATAAAGCAATTATTAGAGCATGCATCGTACACAATGGAAAATTATTATACTTAGGTTAGATTTAATGCATTCAAAAATTTTTTCAAGCATTAAATTTAACCTTTGTATAATAATTTTTCTATAGTGTACTATGCGGAGCTCTACTAATTGCTTATTAATGCTTGCGGTACACCGTTCTGTGGCACTGTATTGGTTTTCTAGCCACGCCCCGCCCTTGTGTATCTTTTCACACGTAGTCTCAGCTGTTGTTTAATTTTCAACCAGTCACTAGCAAGTCTCACCAACCGGCACCGTTCTGCTTGCGGTACACTGTTCTGGGCCACTGTATTGACTTTGTAGCCATGCCACACCCTTTTTGCAGACTGTGGAATTTTGGCTTTTGTATTAGGCTTCTTTAATAAACATAATCTCAGCTATTGTTTAAATTTAAACCAATCACCAGTCTTACCACACAAAACATATAAGTATTTCACTGTTTTGTGATTTCTGCAGATATTATTCTCCTGAAGACTATTGAAGCAACTCAATCGAAACATTGAGATATTCTCAACCAACAACAAGAGTTGTTTTCAGAACTATCTACGTGGTGTACCGCAAGCATTAATATATGTGATAAAAATACTAATAATCATATTATCCACTCTACCAATTAGAACCACAAGGTACAAATGTCTGTGGCAACTATCGAATTGATAAAAATGAACAGTGCGATGCCGGGTTACTTGCCCAAGGAGAAAGTGACCCGTGTTGTCATTTAAAATGTAAACTGAAACCAGGAAAGAAATGCAGGCGAGTGTAAAATTACTTCTTTTTTTTTTTAGTTATTTTATTTTTTTTTTTAATTATTGCAAAATGTTTGCTTTATTTATTTGTTGTTTTTA
>NW_022699685.1:145650-163156 GCF_011630105.1 Anneissia japonica | reverse complement strand
GTATGCTTGTTGATGAATATGTTAAAATGTGTATAAAAATCTGTGCTAGGGTGTAACATTTTTATTGTTTATCTAGACGATAAATGTGTTAATATTAAATGTTTCATTATTTGTCTTTCTTTTAAAACCACAGCGATAAAAACTCTCCTTGCTGCGAAGGCTGTAGATTTGCACCACCAACGAAAGCTTGTCGAGAAACTGAGTACTCTGACACTGGTTGCAAGAAAGCAGCGTTCTGTACTGGACAACATGCGAATTGTCCAAGAGCTGAATTTAAACAGGATGGTTCCCCTTGCATAGAAAAGTAATTGTGTGATGGACATTGATGAACAAGTAGAAATATTGGTTTACTGTTGTGTCTTAAAGATGTATTGTCCATGCAAAATACCAAAAAAATTATAAAAGTCATTTTTGAAATTAACTTGCCCATTTTTAAGTAACATCAACACTATCAACATAGAAATTAGTGTATTTAAAAAATGTTTACCTATAATAAATAAAACTAGAAGTTTTTTATTATTTTTATTATAATTGTCCATTTAAAAGTCAGGTTACATATTTTTTAATTCAATGATTTCTATGCTCAAGTTATTAATTTGTATGTTACTGCAAAATGAGGAAGTTAATTTCTGAATTTTTTGTTATTTTTAAGGGACAATACATCTTAAAAAGAAGTGAGAAAAAGAGAAATGCTTTTTATTGGTGGAGAGGGATTTGAATTCTCTTAAGCACTGCATTGGTCAATACATCGTTCTATTTCCCACTCTTTTTCTCAATCAGGTGTAATTTTTTTTATGAAATTTGTGAAATCAGTATTTTTTATATTTGTATGTTAATCTTCTCCTAAGTCAATTTATTTTGCAATGAATTTGATAATAGAACCAGAAAAGAAAATGAAAAAATATCCCCCCTTATCTTCCCTAAATCTATTCCCCATTCTCTACGACATTTCAAAATTTCAACCATTCTCATCCTCATCTCTCAATTTCTCTACCATCCCTTTCTTTCTTTTATTGCAATTAATAGTAGTAATAAGTTCATAAAACATCTACAATCACTTACGGTAGCAGTTCCTTTTCCTTATCATCGCCCCACAATTGGAACAATATTTCACTAATTATAAAAGAAGCACAATTTGTACACATTTAAGTCACTACTAATTGTTTAATAATTTATCTCCTTTTTTTAACAATGGGGAAGTATGCTCTTTCTTTTGAGGCCACTATCTTGGTCACAGACTCTGAGCACCCGGTCATCTGTGGCAGGGCAAATGTGAAACCTGCTCCTTTGTTAGCGCCACCTAGTTAGAGGACTGAGATCACACCAGGGCAGAGACGGATGGTTGACCCTTTGAGACCTAACGCTGTTTTGCCACCACGCCTTTATTTTTGTTAAGTCATCATGTTTTTTTTATTTTATAATTTGATGTAAAGGGCATAGAGGCACTGCTCAATATGCGCTATATAAATGTAAATTATTTTTATATTATTATTATAATACATTTATAATTATGTTTCCATAGTGGACGATGTATGAATGGAGTATGTATGCCTTTCTGTGAAGTTAATGGTCTGGTGTCCTGTATATGTTCTGATTGTAAGTAAATTCTGTTTTTGGTTGTTTTTTCAGCTTCTATCTACTTGCTTTTTCTGGGAGCATAGGCCTACATCCAAAGATAACATTTACATAACATGTTTGTTGGCAAAAATCTCCCCCCCCCCCCATTTGAATTTATTGAATGAGTCCTCAAACCCAACTAATGTACTGCAGACCCACAGGCGGAATGTTTGCTGCAGACATTTTCAAACATAACTTCTTTTATATCATTATTTAGACCCATAAAACACAAAAATCCTCTGGCTTCAGGGGTTTTGCTGACCCCACCAAGGCCTGGACCCCACATCCAGAGAACCCCGCCACCTGCTTGGAAGAACCTGGCTACGGGCCTGCTGTTGAGACAGAACAGAATATGTTTGATATAATTTAATCTATCATTGTGTGTGTTGTAATCAACAGCTACAGAGTCTTGTTATTGGTGCTGTAAAAGGACTGAAGCTGATGATTGTACTATATATATCAACTCTACATTAAAACAGCCACAGCGTGTTCCTGATGGTAGGCCTTGTAACCATGGAGTTTGTAAAAAGGTATTCTTCATCGTTCTTGTGACTTATTTTAACTGACTTTCATTGGTTTTTGGTCAGCAGTTTGGCGCAGCAGGAACAGTTTGGATTGCCAACCTTGAAATCTGGGTTTTAATCCCTCACTGTGCATTTCGCTTGTGTCCTTGAGGTACTTTATCTACATTGCTTCTCTCCACCCAGGAGTTTAAATGGGTACCCGGGCAGAAAGGGGGCGGGGAGTGGGAGGGTTGCCTGCTCCTGCACTGGTTACCAGCAGCAACACTTAAAACATGTCTGCCCAATGACCAGGGAAAAGAATTATACTTATGGAAAAGGAGCATTATAAATACCAGTACCAGTTTAATTCTAATTATAAATACAGCAGGTGGGGATGAAAGAGTGGCTCATCAAAGCCATTACAGTATGTGAATGTAAAATTATGGATCAAGGGCTTCAGTGATTGATGGGCAAAGCCAATACAAAATTTGAGGTGATCTTTAAAGTTCACGTCACACCAGTAAAGCAGTATCTTATCATATACGCAACATCAAAACCATTTGAAGGTTTTTAACTCATGAAGCAGCCATCAAGATTGTCCATGCCTTAATTACATCTCGGCTGGACTATTGCAATGTTGTACTCCATGGTCTTCCTCAAAGGCATATAAGGAACTGCAACTTCTCTTGAATATGGCTGCACGTCTCGTGTCAGGAGTTTTTAGGTTTGAGCATATAAATAACACCTGCTCTTCATCGCCTGCACTGGTTACCTGTTAAGTAACGCATCTCATTTAGATTGTTGCTTTTCACATATAAATCATTAAATAATAAATCACCCTCATACATATCCAATCTGATTAAACTTCGCTCCACCACTTGTTCTACTAGAGCTCTCAGATCCACATCTAGTTCATCTACATTGTTCGTCCTTCCATGTCGTACAAAAATGTATGGGGAAAGGCCATTCTCCGTTGCTGCTCCCAAGGTGTGGAATAGTTTTCCTATTTTTGTTTGTGAGTCTCCTTCTGTTGAGATCTTTAAGAATCGTCTTAAGACTCATCTTTTTTAGTTTACTTTAATTTGCAAATTTGTAGTGCATAGAGACCTATAATGTATTATGCACTTTACAAATCCCACTTATTATTATTATTATTATTATTATCATCATCATTAAGGGTCAACTCTGAGTTCTTTCCTGTTCATCACAAATAATTTCTATATTTTTGTTTTTCGTATTATGCAAATGATCTAGTGCTCATTAGTGAAAGTTATTATAAAAAATGGTTGTGTTGTTATCTACAATTTACTATATGCTCAATTTGGATGTTGCTTATTTTAGGGAAAATGTGAAACTCAAGCTCAAGATTTTATAGAAAGATTCTTCGATATTTTTGAAGGAATCACAATTAGTAAACTAGGTGAGTCATCAGCGTTGTCAAAAATACATTTGGAAGTGACAGGGCCTTAAAGCCTTCTCCACACTATCAAATTTTATGTATTAACAAAAAACTGTTGTATATGTAGTCATGGTGAACCCATGTCACATGTTTTTGTCAAATACAATTTGATTGTGTGGACAGGGCTTTAAAGATTTGTCCACTTATCAAATTTTATGTGACAAAAAACGTTGTATGACTATATATAGTCATTGTGAACCCATTTCACATGTTTTTGTCAAATACAATTTGATTGTGTGGACAGCAGGGCTTTAAAGATTTGTCCACTTATCAAATTTTATGTGACAAAAAACGTTGTATGACTATATATAGTCATGGTGAACCCATGTCACATGTTTTTGTCAAATACAATTTGATTGTGTGGACAGCAGGGCTTTAAAGATTTGTCCACTTATCAAATTTTATGTGACAAAAAACGTTGTATGACTATATATAGTCATGGTGAACCCGTGTCACAAGTTTTTGTTAAATACAATTTGATTGTGTGGACAGGGCTTTAAAGATTTGTCCACTTATCAAATTTTATGTGACAAAAAACGTTGTATGACTATATATAGTCATGGTGAACCCATGTCACATGTTTTTGTCAAATACAATTTGATTGTGTGGACAGCAGGGCTTTAAAGATTTGTCCACTTATCAAATTTTATGTGACAAAAAACGTTGTATGACTATATATAGTCATTGTGAACCCATGTCACATGTTTTTATCAAATACAATTTGATAGTGTGGACAGGGCTTTAAAGATTTGTCCACTTATCAAATTTTATGTGACAAAAAACGTTGTATGACTATATATAGTCATTGTGAACCCATGTCACATGTTTTTGTCAAATACAATTTGATTGTGTGGACAGCAGGGCTTTAAAGATTTGTTCACTTATCAAATTTTATGTGACAAAAAACGTTGTATGACTATATATAGTCATGGTGAACCCATGTCACATGTTTTTGTCAAATACAATTTGATTGTGTGGACAGCAGGGCTTTAAAGATTTGTCCACTTATCAAATTTTATGTGACAAAAAACGTTGTATGACTATATATAGTCATGGTGAACCCATGTCACATGTTTTTGTCAAATACAATTTGATTGTGTGGACAGGGCTTTAAAACCTTGTCCACTCTATCAAATTTTATTTGACAGAAAACTGTTGTATGACCATATATAGTCATGGTGAATCCATGTCACATGTTTTTGTCAAATACAATTTGATTGTGTGGACAGGGCTTTAAAGATTTGTCCACTTATCAAATTTTATTTGACAGAAAACTGTTGTATGACCATATATAGTCATGGTGAATCCATGTCACATGTTTTTGTCAAATACAATTTGATTGTGTGGACAGGGCTTTAAAGATTTGTCCACTTATCAAATTTTATGTGACAAAAAACTGTTGTATCACTATATATAGTCATGGTGAACCCATTTCACATGTTTTTGTCAAATACAATTTGATAGTGTGGACAGGACTTTAAAGTTTTGTCCACACTAGTGCAGTGTGATGGTGCCATCGCAGATATTTTTCTCAAGTTTGATAGTATGCTTAAAAATATGCTCTGGCTGTGATAGGCACATATTTAGGTGTATCATCATTCCCATATATGGACACAAGTTTGTCACATAAAATTTGATAGACACAGTGCATAAGGTACTTTCAATCCAAAGGTTCTGGCCAGTCTGTGTAATATCCATATGTTTTGTTGTGACTCCACAGGTCGAATAATAAAGGACAACATCGTAGGAGCAACAATTATTATCTCTCTGATCATTTGGATTCCATGTAGCTGCCTTGTTCACTATGTAGTAAGTTGCAATTTTCATTTTGGTCAATGTTTCGCTTATTATATCAGCTTCTCTTTTGTTAAAATACTCTGCTGTTTATAAATACTTTTGTTTGATATTATCTTTCTGTAAACCAATTTCATATGTTGACTGGCTTATTGTTTTAAGTCTTTAAATGTTATTTAGCATATATATGAGTATGTATTATTTATAATCGTATATCTCATCTTTGCAGGATAAAAAACGTGAAAAAGAAATTAGTGAAGATAATGACTGGTTCAATCCAACTGTAAGTTTCAATCCTAACTTATTATATGTAGTACCCATTTACATACTGTAAGGTGTACTTCAATCATACTTCATCACTCTGCATAGAGTGCATCCTTCTATCCAAGACTCCAGTTCCTAGAACCCTTAAGACCACTTTTTCTAAGAACCAAATAACAATCTTCAATCTATTCACTAAGCTAATCCTCTAAGTAGAGACTGAACCCTGATACTGCCCCAAATTTTCAGTCCTCAAAGGTGGTCTTGAATTACTGTAAAGGGCGAACTACAATCTAATTTACTGTCATCAGATAGGCCTACCCATTATATTTTAGACAATATAACACAGTGGTTTATTATGTAAATTGCAGACTCCAAAGTTTGTAGTTCAAATATATAGGTTAAATTGTTCTCTAGTGCACCAAGAATACTGACTAGTCACTCTGGTGGTAGATAACTTAGTCTAGTAGGAACAGGGTGTTCCCAGGCACCTTCATGATATATTTTTTTAACTAATATTTTTGTAATCCTCAAAGTGTCTCATGAACGAATTTCATGTTTCCATTAAAACAAATGTCCCATGGGGTTGGTGGTGGAGCATTCGATCTTGGTTGCTGGACTTTTACCTGGCTTTTACCTCTTGTACCATGAATACCATGAATATTTGTCATAATTTTGTTCAGATTGTCCCTCTTTATCATTTCTGGGAGATTTGCAGTGTTGCAGTTTTAGGGAGGGGGCAGGGAGGGACTTCCACAGATGGAGGGCCTACCACCTTAGCCACACCATGGTTGGAGCTGAGGTAAGAAAATGTATAATTATAGCACTAAAATGGCCGGAAATGATCCTCTCAGACTATAATTATCTTTTCTAACTTCCTGTTGTCATATGGAGTTACACCGCAAACTGTGAGAGGGTAATCCCCTTATGATGTTGTTTAGGCATGTTCCCGGAATAAGGTTATTAAACACTAGGCTTCGAGTCATAAGAAACAAGTGGTTACTTCCAGTAAGGTAGAGCACTTGAGAAAATTTGATGTGGGTCAACATGTTGAAGTTTAAAACAATCGAGCTGGGTTAATTTAAAAGCAAGTAAAGGGATGTGTAATTAAGAGGGTTGGGTCCTCTCACCTATTTGGTGCGTGTTGCGGGATCCCTATGTTATTGTCGTGCCGACCATCTGTTGGCTAGTGCTCCTGTCCCTGATGTACATGATTTGTATACCCCAAGGGAAGTTCATGAGAAGCAGCCCAATGCACATATTATGGTAACACACCATGAGCCTTTGCCAACGCAAAGTTCCACACTCTCCAAAACCCCAAGGGTGGTCGAAAATCCCAGAATGAGTGAACTGGTTGACAAAGGTCAAATAGTCCTACCTGCTGAGAAACCCCTATTGCGGTGATCCTCCCCAATAGTTAAGGCCCAAGACCATTTTAATTTGTAGTTCAATGTTACTTGGGGGAGAGTGTAGTGTACTGTACTCTCACTCAGTCAATTCCCAATGCCAACGTTACTCTGAAAAAATTATATATTTTTTTGTATGATATATAGGTCAAACGTTACACAGATAATAAATTTTCACTGAAAATCCAAAACGGCCGCCAATATGGCCGCCAAATGTATTGCGAAGTTTCTTTGTATTAAGAACATAAAACACTGCTTACTATATACATTTAGAGGTTCACTTGATTTTATATTATTTTTAATTAATAAATTATACATATTAATGATATTCATTGAAAATCCAAGATGGCTGCCAAATGTATTGAGAACATAAAACACTGCTTACTATATACATTTAGAGGTTCAGTTGATTTTATATTCTTTTTAGTTAATAAATTATACAAATTAATGATATTCATTGAAAATCCAAGATGGCTGCTAATATGGCAGCCAATACCAGTATGGTTGCTAAATGTATTGCAAAGTCTATAATTTTTATTGAGAACATAAAACACTGCTTACTCTATACTTTTAGAGGTTCGTTTGATTTTATGTGATTTTTAGTTAGTTGAAAACCCAAGACTTGACGACCAAAATGCCTACCAAACAACCCCATGGGACATTTTTTTCAATGGGAACATCAAAATTCGTTCATGAGACACTTTGAGGATTAATGTTAGTTAAAAAAAATGGGGGTGCAGGGGAACCCCTTCTCTCTACCAGACTAATTGTGAATAAATAAACAACTAGACTTTTAAAATATAATTTAAATAATCAATCGATCAATAATAACCATCAAAATCAGTAAATCATAATATATTATCTGAGTGGTTTTCATTAATTTTAAAACCTCATTGCATTTATGTATATAGGCCAGACTATTTCTATACCTTGTTACCTTACCTTCCCATTTTTTGTATTTCCTCAAAACGTGGTCAAGAATTTTTTTTTTTTTTGCCTAATCGATCATCAGATCAGTAATGTGGGTTTTTCCACTAGTTTAAAATGGTTTCTATAGTTACATGGAATTTCCAAATTATTTTGAACTACTGTATGCCATATGGTTGCCCATGTAGAGTCCATACTTTTTATAACTTAACATAAAGTCAAATGAAAATAATCTCTTTGTTCTTATTGTTATTCTCATATTATGTAAATACCCAGCTAAGAGGCCAAGGACAAAATTCCTTTAAAATGACTGACACTGGAATGCTTTTTTGTTTTGGCCAATGTTTGTTTTGATTAAATTTCTTTAGTGGTAGTTGTTATTTCAGTTTAATTTGTTACCTTTCATGTTATTGTTAATTATGGTTCAATGCATTATATATTTGTGGGCCTCTGCGGCCGTCCCGAAGCAAAACAATATAGCAATTTTGAGATTCGTATTTGGGAGTATGTTAAACACTCCGGGAATATCTTGTGAAAATTCCAGCTCTCAATAATAAGTCGTTTCAGAGGTAGCACCACTTATCTTTAAGATAATAACTTTAAATGTCAGAAGGGTACAAAATTTTGTTTGTTAAGTTGCAAACATGCAAACTTCACCTATTTTTCACGAAAAGTTAAAATTTCAAATTACGTTGTTTTGCCTCAGAATAACCGCACAAAATTGTTTTTTTTTTTTTTGTTGTTATTGCTGGGGGAATATAAATGTGGCATGCCATCCCTAAACCAGCATACACAGCTGAAAATCCATATTCTCTACATTTTAAACTTTGAAACTGGATAATTTTACTAGAATCAACTACAGTACTAACTACAAGTGGGATGGGATGCCTCAAATATTGCCTCATTTTCATTAATTCTCATCAAAATGTGTTAATGTTTCTTTGACGTGATGACAACTTTCTTCAACAGAATAAAGAACTGATGAGGCCAGGTGACAAGGGTAAAGTTCGAAGGTATCGACCCCCACCCTATCTAGAGAAGGAGACTGTTCTCTAGCTAACTGCATGCGTTAATGTGGCCAACGGTATGTCTAGTACACACTCTAAACCCTGATGTAATTTGACCAACTCCCAAATTTCATTAGTATATATTTTTGTACTTTTATATTGGATACCATGCTATTGATACATATCTTGCCCAATAGTGTTTTTCATGTGGGCCACAATTTTTGATGCAAAATATTTTATGCAATTTTTCCAACTATTGGGTGTTTAATAAGCAACAAATTTCGAAGGATTCCAAGGTATTTATATGCATGTGCATCTATACATTGAGTCCTGTGCAATTATTATGTACATTGCTACTGTATATGTGTGTTGGCTAGACATACCATTGCTTGATGTGAGTCTGGTGCATGTACCAAGCAACCTCTTCAGATTGAGTGTGTTTAGATTCGTGTGCCCCTTGTGTTTTTACTTGCCAGATACTGTTGTGATATGACATGTTGCATGCTCAAAAAGTCACGAAAAATAACCAGCACAATATTATGTATTTTGTTAGCAAATGCAGATAAACCATGATACCACAGTTTTTACACTTTTTGATGATGACATAATTAATGTTAAATATTGAATCCCAACACGATGGCGTGCATTTCGATACTTGGAGTATGTATTATACTATCTTATCTCAGATTAATCAGTGGACCTTTCGGTTTTACACTTTGGTGTATGTATAATAAATAGAGTAAAGTAGAATAGAATATGAAATAGAGTAAAAAAAATTAAATATATGTGTGTTGGCTAGTAATTTTCAAAAAAGTATTTTGTAGATGAGCATATGATATCAAGTTTTGTAATATAAAAGAAATATAAAAGATTGTATTTTGTGGTATGATGTTCTGGATGTGTACCTGGGTGTGATATGAGTTTGTGGGTGCGAAATGTGTAGTATATTTTTGTGGGTGTTTGCTTTAGTTAATGTGATTTAGGTTTGCTAAATTATGTTTGACTGTGCAATTGTTTGCTGTTTTTTTATTCTTGTTTCTGTCATTTTTGTTGGGAAACTCTACGAAAAAAAGCCTCAGAGCTTATAGAGCTATCCTCTGCATTTCTTTCTCTTTATTCTGTTCACTGAATCATGTTATTGTTGCCATTTTTTTTATATTATATGTTGATATTGGAGTGCAATAAATATTAAAAAAACAAACAAACCATAATCTTAATGGTTTGGAGTAGGCTTTCTGGAATAGGCATATTAAAACCTAATAATTTACCATCAAAATGTACTAAAAATAGAAAAGTTCGCACTATATTAGTTATCAAACGCACATTTTAATCATCAATTAAAATTTACAAAGAAAAACTAAGATAAAACATCTTAATAATTATGTTAGAAATTCGGATCAATGGTTTGTCAGTGGAGAAAATGGCGTCCGGTTGAATGCATTGAGTAGAGTTGAATAGCTTAGTGTTTAAGATGCTGGCCTTCTAACCCCAGGGTCCTGGGTTTAATTCATGTGACAGCAGGACTTTTTCTCACGACAGAAACAACTCCACTCCCTCAGCCTCAAAATGAGACTTCACTGATGAAAGCATCACGTTCATTTATTTTAAGGGGCCCCTGAATATTAGCCGTCATTCTAGGATATGCTAGAAGAGTTACCCTCTATAAAAATATATTTTTAAAAAAAAGGGAAAGCAACTTTTTACCTACTTTTAGAATTACCCACTCATACAGTACTCTATACAATGATTGTAGATTTTATTTATTTATTCACATATATATTTTTTTTAAGCGGTTTGGCGCAGGAAATTGATTGGTTCCCCAAGATTGGGATTTCAATCCTTCTCTGCATTTTGCTTGTGTCCTTGAGCAAGGCATTTTGTCTACTTTTCTGCAGTTTTCTGAGCTATATCATTTGGTACCAACAAATTGCTGGGAGTAAGCTGTGGTGGACTAGCGTCACACTCTCATCCGCTTCCCACTGGCGATAGCCCCAGTTCAGTGAGCCCCATGGCTCAGCAGGATTCATTTTACATGTTTTTAGAATATGAGAACATGAGGTTAATTTGTAGTTGTAACTGCTTTCTGCTAACAATACATAAAATCTACTGAGGTTGTCTTGGTGCGTGTATCAGAGCTAATTAATTATTTAATTTAATTTTTTAAATTTTTAATGCATCCAAATACTGTAACAAATTAAGAATAATGATTACTAGATGGTTTTTGTATGAGCATTGGTGGACCCTGGATTTCAGAAAGCAGGCAGAGCACATGGTAGGCATTTTTGTCCACTTTCTGAATTTTTTTTTTTTTTTTTTTTTATTGGCTATTTAAAATTTTGTAGGTGTAAGGATCATGAAATTTGGGAACAGTGGGAAAGAGCTGTTCCCTTTTGCCATGCCTTGGATCCATGCCTGTTCCCTGTTAATCATCTATTATAAAATCCTCTTCCTGCTGACGTATGATACTGTATTCTATTTTGTATTTCTGGCACTAAAAACCCTTGAACCAAAATACGTAAAACCACAAATTATCTCATTGGCTCTTCCGTTGAAGCCCCAATCTGGTTCTCTACTTAATGACTCGGGGCCACATGTTGGATTGCATTTTAGCGTGAAATATACTGTGGCTACTACCATGTGTATATGCTTTTGTATAATATTGTGAAAGCTATTTATATGTATATATTGTTTATAATATAGTTGAAACTATATATTTATAATTTTATTTTTTAATTTGCTTGTCAACGAGTCCTGAAATTGAAGAGTGAATTAGGTATAGTTTTATAATCTAAAGTAAAATCAGATCTACTGAATCTTATAATATCCAACTTGTTAAACATATGGATAATTAGTTTTGTAGATATGCTGAACATTTTGTAATATGTTAATAACATTTATAAATCTGTCAGTATTCGAATTATGTGATTACATTTGTTTTTAACATTAAACTGGTCATGATGTAATAAACACATGCACAATTCTTTCCTTGTTCTTAGTGGGAAAGTCCCGCTGGATGGTAAATACAATAATTGGCAATCAAGGTATTTAATCGATCATTTATGCATCATTTTAGAAAAAGCAATTAAAAATTCCCTATTTCACTTAAACTAATTTAAAACCAACTATACATTCCCCATACTGTATCACTGGTATAAAAACCACATAGAAACTACAACTGTTTTGAATTGATTAATTCGTAGGATCATGAATTGTCCATGATAAAATCTTTAAAACCAAAAATAAAGCCAAAATTAAAACCAAATAAAAATTGAAACCAAATGTTTTATTTCCCTTCCCTACCAGAGCAAAGGGAACTAACACTATTTTTTGTGAAAGAAAAATTCCATTAGAATGGCCGGAAATAGAACAATTTTAGTTTATTCATTAACGAAATTTGGTATTGCATCATTTCTTTAAAATTGAACTGATGCAATTCCAAATTTGTTAATGAATAAACCAAAATTGTTTTTATTTCCAGCCATTAGAATTAACTTTTGAACTGACAATAAAAATGACAACAAAACAGCAACAAAAGATCACCAAAAGAAAAATGTTATATTGACACTTGGCCAACTCTGAAGGTAACTATGACTAAGTGATTTCAGGGGCATAGAAAAGCCTAATTGCCTTATGATTGAGCTATAGTGTAGTAGCTTGGTGGTTTACTTCCAAACACGATTTTTCTTGTTGAGTCTAATGATCCTACAATTATTAGTTCTATTCGGTTAATGTTTTTATGATTTTTGTATATATTCGATGCTTATTCATTTTCAAGCAAGAACATATTCTTGTGTATAGAACATTACTGCTATTTCAAACTCCATTTTCTTCAAGTTTAGTAGCCTTAACACAAACAATCGCTTTCAATGAAGTGTATGCTGATAAAGTTGTACATGTATTAAAATCAAATGAGCCTTGCCTATATTTTTTTCCGTACGTTATTATTTGAGTTTCAATTATTATGTTAATCTTTAAGTAAAATATTATCTTGGCACAACAGTTTACAAGAATCTTGTGAACACAGTGTGGACAAGAAAATACTGTACTGTATTTTGACTGTATACTCAATTCACTGTATAAAATATTTTATGTCAGATATTCTTGCATGCTATTCTTATATGGGTGCGCATTCACATGTAAGTAATGTAGCAGTAGACGCGTGCTAATTGTTTTTTTAATAGAGGGTGCATGAAACATTTTCTCCCATGTTCCCGTGTGAATCGTGTATTAGAAAACTCTTCTCTTCATTCATACTTCTCAAATTTGCTGCGATGGAGTGCAAGCCTCATTTATGCAAACACATCTACTGGACATTATAACGTGTACATGAAAACTCTTCTCTTCATCCATACCTCTCAAATTTGCTGTGATGAAGTGCATAGCCTCATTTTTGCGAACACGCCCACTGGACATTATAGCAAGTACATGGCTAATGTACACATCCTGTTACGCCACTTCATTGAATATAATATGTAATTTATTAGGCATATGTTTATTTCAAGTTCATATTCATAACTTTTACTGGATTCTTGCTTACACCAAGCTGCACTTAAACTTAGACTTTCTTCCTTGCATGTCTGCTTTTTTGTATTTTGAATATCTATTATTATATTTCTCTCTTATACCATTGGACGAGTGCGATTACCTTTTTGTTGATTGAAAGTGGGAAATTGTAATCTCCTAGGCACATTATAATGTTGTTCCTGTCTTATATATCTATAAAAACACGACAACACAAGATGTCAAATTGTATATTTTATTTGGTGTTACTGGAAATGATTTTATATCGAACGTTTGTAATAATATATTAGCATAGTGATAACCTTACGATGTGCCTTGGCGATGGACTGAGACCAGTAATATTTAAGAAGTAAATAAATGGGAAAAGCGCAATGGCCGTCAACTTTGTCCACGTCCACTTTTACAAATTTGATAAGTGTTTAAAACCGCATTTCTAGTAACAATGATAGTGCATTTTTCATTTTGCATGATCCTTCTTAACCAATCAAAATCACGTTTGCGATTTCTAATGGATTGCAGTTAATAACTGTTACCACCAGACGTGTGACATCACTGCTTGTTTGAACTATCAGTAACTATTTTTTGTTTGTTTATGCTGTTTCGTCTATTATGTAAGCAAAAATTATTCTACATTCTAGTAGTTTTTGATACAATTTATTTTTCTTCAACATTGTCAGCTCAATCTTTTTTGAAGAGTCATAAACACCAATGTTTTGGCGTTTTATATTATTTTATAATAATATTTAGGAATATTGTTAATACTGGAGGCCTATTAATTTAATAATTATAATTTTTGATAGATTTTCGCTGCTATCAAAAGCGTTTCAAAACCCTTGTCCCAATGCTTTTACTATTATTATTACTATTGTTGTTGTTGTTGTTGCTGCTGTTGTTGTTGACATTGTGTTATTTTTTTTGTGTTATTTTTTTATTGTTATTAAGCCTATATGTTTTTATTGCTATGTATATTTTCTAACCCAGATGTTTCACATAGATATCAATTTCAATTTAGGCCTACTATTAAAAGTCGCCGAAACTGAAAATCGACACGAGAGTTCAGGCGGCTATAATAGTCGCTTTCACAACTACGGTAGTAATACGTTGATGAAAGAAAAACAAATGAGGAAACATTAGCAAATGAACTTAAAATCGGACAATAGAACATTAATGTTGCTATTTTTACCAGATTCCAGATAAACGACATCTAATGGGGATAATTACTGTTAATTTAAGTAATATTTATTCGGGAGATTTACTATATATATATATATGAGCTGATAATCGGTAGAGAGATGGAAATTGCTTTCGCCCAAAAATGTATGTTTAGTTTGCTATTTTATGCAATGTACCCTCCAATTTGAGACCCTCTTGTTCTGAGACCCCTTTAATTCGAGACCATTTTCAAAAATCAAATAGAAATCTTTAATATCTTAGCACGAAGAACCCTCTACTTGGTGACCAAACCCCGAGACCACCATAAATTTTTATGCCTAAAGGGTGGTTCCGAATTAAAGGGGCGAACTGTAATTACGTTAGTATTGTTGGCCTATACTGTACACATTGTATTGATAATTTCAAATTATGACCGTCTGTCAGCAAAATGTCGTTGATTACAGCAATGTATTATGGCTATGTAGCTCCGTACCCTTATGGCTAGGCCTACGTGAAATAAAAATAATTGGTTTCTTCTAGGTCACAAGTGATTGCTCAAGAAGCTGAACAAGACTCGAATCTGTAAGTTGGATGGCGTCTTCAACAATCGCAACCTATCCTGCATGTATTACAATATTGCAGTTCCAATATGTAATCGTCTGGCGAATGAAATTATAAAGAACATCATTTTCACCTTAATTATTTCATTCTTCATTCATCTTACATATCATACCAGTGGTGTAACGTTGAGTCGGGGCCTGGGGGGAAGAAAACGTGTTGGGACCCATGAATTTCTGTAAAGTGTTCGCTAACATAAACATGAATATTGAGCCTGAAAAGAATATCTTTAAAGAATACAATTATATTGTATGACTATAAACCATAGAATCAACTACCGTACTTTCAATTTCCATTTAGACTGGGGACCCTGGGGCTTCGCATCCCAACCACACACCCCCCCCCCAGCCCATAGTCGTTACGCCACGGCATCATTCGTTGTTCATTGCATGACCACCATTCAGGGGCGAATCAAGAATTCTAAAACATGTGGATCAGATGAATGTCCACATGTTCAGAATTTGCGACTATATCTACAGTTCTTTCCAGAGTGTCACTCAAAATGTCCAATTGATCAATCAAAACGTGGTATTCAATAATCAGGAATACGCGCATGTCCCACATTAAACGCACGTTTACGCTGTCGATTTGTGATACCTTAGCAACAGGGGCGGGCTAAGTGGAACGCTCCATTTTGGGGCTTTCTAGAAACAACTTCTTGATCCGCTACTGGTTATTATTATTGACGTCGGTATTCTTCATCCTACTAGGAGAAATGAATGATAAACAGTAGGATTAATATACGGCGGCTTGTAATTAAAAACATTTTATATAATTCTAATGGAATGAAATGCTGCTATATTAATTAGATTGCATGTCTCATATTTAAAACTTTATTAGTAAATTATTATTTTTACAGTTTTAAGATATAAAAATTGTCACCGTACCCAGTCGAGTATTGCTTGTTTGTTTTGAAGTGTATTGAATCTATTGTTTATTTAATATGAGTCTATAGTATTTGATAATAGTTAAAGGGTATAGCAAAAATAATTATAATAAAAGCTCATGTGTTGGTGTTCAAATAAAAACTAAGTTAAAGAAAATAAAAATAGCACAAAATTTACTCTCTAAATATATTTATAAATGTCTTGTTCAATCAGTCAATTACCATCAGGGCAGTTTTTCCGAATTCCAATCAATCAACAATCAATCATTTAACATCTATAGAAGTACCGACAAGTACATGCAAGCCTTTGTTACCGGTACTTATTGTGATAACAAGAACAACGTCCTGTCATTATTTCTAAGAGGATAATCACCACCAAATTGAATGCAAATGATTTTTAAGTCAAACTGTCTAAATAGTCTTGCTTTCGTAGACATGGGAGACTTTTACATACTATCATAATTTACATATTTAAATATTTTTTCTTTATCTATTGAAGATAAGATGTTCTTAAATTAATGATTGTATAAATTTAAAAAATCTAGATATCGTAAATAAAAAATTATATATATATTGCATTATTGATGTAGGCCTGTAAAAAGGATTGGAAGAAACTTATGAATATAGCAAATCAGTGGCGGATTGCAATACTAAATTATTCATTTTTCATTTCATTATTTGGTCCAATATATAAAAATTTCGAGACCAGGGCCAACTAAGTGAACTGAATCACTGTAGCAGTGCTGGTTGGCCCATCCCTCCTAATCACAGATACAAGAATACAATTAAAAAAAATTTATAATCCGAAAAGTCTGAGTGTGCCATTTCCGGCCATCTAGAGATGTCATAATCATATTTTCTTACCTCATCCCTAACCATGGTTGGGCTGAGGTGGTCTACATTCCCCATCTGTGAAAGTCTGGCTGGCCATGGACCCCCTCTATTTCGATTTTCTGAGTCCGCCACTGCAAATAAAACTTCATTAATTGAAAAACTGGTAGTATAGAGAAATTTAGTTCGAAGAAAACAGCTCGAAAATGCAGTGATATGTTCCATGTATTCAACACAAAGGGATTCATTTCTTAATTGACGTAATACGTTTCATCAACCAAAATGCCAAACCAAAATGATTTTTTTTAAATCACAATAATCGTTTGAAATATTGTATATTTTTAAATTATTTTTATCCTTGTGAATTTTTCAAAAATTTTATTATACAACCATTTAATATTTTTAAATGTGTGCACACGGGTTTAAAAAGTTAAATCAAAGGGGGAAACATTTTTCTTATAAAAAGGGAGGAAAAAGAAGCTACTCGTAGTTAGTTTTGTTTACAGTCATTTTGGGTGTCCGGG
>NW_022699685.1:83849-145453 GCF_011630105.1 Anneissia japonica | reverse complement strand
CGTATGGATATATCTGTATAGTTATATTCTAATGCGAAAACGCCGAAATGAACAGTAGAACAGCAACTTTTATTCACGCATATCCATGGTGCGTGTAACCTGACCATTTTGGCTTTAAGCATAAAAACGCACGCATGTTCCACCCACTGCTATAGATACTCATCAACTAGTGTTATGTATCGTACGTTTAGTGCTTGGCTTTAATGTGCATTTTGTAATATTGTACTGTAATACATACATGTGTAGGGGGTGGGGGGAGGGGAGGCTACGTTCTGGTTAATTAATATTCAAATGAAGTTGTCATGTATCACCATGTTCCAAACTTGATTTTATACTATTTACTATTATTTCCCAGCTGCGACTAAGCTCCACTATGTGTGATCTTTTCATTCAGTTGCATGAGAGAAAGTACATGGGGGTCAGAACTGCGAAGTGGCTAAAAACTTATTTGTGTCAAAGAACACAAACGATTCTGGGACATTCATATTTTTACTTTACATAAATGACATTTGTCGAGTATCTCCTTTTTTTAGTTATATCTTATTCGCAGATGACACTAATTTAACATGCTCCGCGCTTACAAAAATTATGTGATTTAGTAAGTATGGAGTTGAACAAGTTGTCCACGTGGTTTGTGGTAAATAAACTCTCATACATTAAGAAAAGTAATTATATCATTTATATTCTAAAAATGTAGTTAATGAAACGAAAATAATTATAAATGGTGTTTAACTTGAACGGGTCGGGTCTACAGTACAAAATTTCTTGCCGTGCAAATAGACAATTTAAACTGGAATAGTCACGTTAAATTGCTACAAAAATTGCTAAAAATATTCAAACGACTGCTAAAAATCAAAGTACTATTTACCATATATAACATATAAGTGTTGCCTTATATGACCTATTGCTGTGAAGTGTTGAGAAACATTTATAAAACTACGTTAGAATTTTTATTTGTTTTACAAAAGAAAGTTCGTACGACAGTTGCAAAAGCAGATTTTTTTACCTATTAGAATAGAATGCTCATTATAAAAATTTTCCTTCGAATTTTAAACTTCTCTACTTTAATTAAAATAGGCGTATGAATTATTATTTTTGAGCCGAATATGTTAAAGAAGTATTTAATTGTGTAAATTAGGTTTACCATTTACAAGCTATGCTTCAAGAATTTCCCATTTTCTTTTATATTCAAAAATGAATTTGTGTACATTTATATTTTTGTTAAATTTTTATGCTCAAAGCAAATAAATATTTGTCATTCTGTGTCGCACGCATCTGGATATTTTGTCTTTTACGATGTTGTTTGTGTCAAAAATTCCATAGAAGTGATGTTTTGCGGTACCTATGTTTGTTTTGGTCTTGCTTATTTAACAGTGTTAAAACGTTTGTTTTATAATCCGCAGCTTTTTAACCTGGCTAAAAGGCAGTGAAGGCGGAAAAGAAAACTCCACGTCATCGCCTCAGGAACCAACCGAAGACTACAGCACATATTTAGGAGATGCAGACTTATGAATCATCTCTGTTTTATTGTACATTTATCTTAACAGAGCATTTTCATATTATATATTATTGCTTGAGCCACATTTGGCTTTCAATTAAAATGTTAGCGAGATGTACCAGTAGGCCTATGCAGCGTTTTGAGCCAAGACATAAATGAAAACGCATGCTTAAAAATATACGTGTAACCGTTAAATCAATACCACGTCCCGACATGTCTTGTTTCCCTGTTTACGCACACATACAGGATGAATGTGTTAAAATACGCCTATTATATCAAAACACAGCTAGTAAAAATTCAGAAAATTATTTTTTTTTATAATAAAAATATTAATTAATTTGAGAGGGTGTTCCAAAGTTCAAGATTGATTACAACTGTATTGGTTTGATTTTTACCATTCTCAGTCAGTGGACAGGTGTGACATTGCTTTAATTTCTAACATTTACATAGTCAGTCATTTACATAGTCAGTCATTTACATAGTCAGTTACAAGCTCTGCAACAACAAACCAGCAAACTAAGTCGATATACTTTGAACCAAAATTTCACAATAAATGGCATTAGTGCTTAGGCAACGGATTGCACGCTTTGGTACTTTTCAACAAAAAACCTATTTCAGATACGGATTTATTGCATACAACAGACTATCTTTGTAGATAGCAATACCGGTGTGGAGAGGGGTTGGCGCACCAGACCGTTACCTGAAAATATGTCAACAATGAGTCAGAAAATTGCTATTTTCTACCTGCAAACCATTTTTTTTATTACAGTATTAATCATTTTCTAATAATAGATCCCAATATGCGGAGCTGTGCCTATAAAAAAAAAAAAAGATTATTTTAAATTAAATGCAATAGACTGAAATTAGCTGCAAAGTTAAAAAAAAAATCAATGAGATTTTCAGTTGTAGACAGTCGCAAAATAATTATTTATATATATATATATATATATATATACATATATATATATATATATTGTATATATGATATATATAAATTAGACATTGTTCCACGTATTATACAGAACAGTGTGTTTTGCCGGAGGCACGTGATAAAAGGGTTGACGCATTTGGGAGCATTATATAATTTGTTTTAACGAATATTTCGTCCTCTTCTAGGAATTTTTCAGCATAGTGACTGTTCGAATACCGGTTTCGGCAATTTTTTAAATTAATAGTCAAGCGCCTTGTTGACAAAGACTGCAGAAGTACCGTAGTGGAAATATTCGTTGCAATAAATGTTAGTGTTTCTTAAGTTTACGCATCTGAGTTTTTATTACAGTTGCACAGTATTATATTTTATATGTTCCGGAACACACATGGACACATATTCTTCATATAGTACGGCAGCTTAGGGCCATATTTGGACTTAATGTGGACGTTCCGGACAAAAGCACCAATTTTTTTTTACATGCTCCTTATGGTCATAGCATTCAATTTTTGGTAAATTACTTACAAAAGCTTTGAACTGTCTCTTATACACATCTAGATGTGTATAAGAGACTTCATATATATTGAGAATTCACTTTGTTCAAAAGTGTGGGTTTGAAGGATGTTTTGATAAATTATTGCTGGATTGGAATCATCTTCACTCCAGAAATCACATTCATTTTCATATTGGTTCAGTCTGTCAGTTGAGACCTCCTCGGCCGTCCGCGTTTGTCTGCCGGAAATATGACGTATAATAGGCGTATGCGAAATACGTGTTCCGTGATAATGTGTGCTACGCTGCCGCTCGCCTCTACTTCGAGTCTCCAAAAATTGATTCCCTTCATCGTAATATTGTTCATCGCCGCTGAGTCGGACCACGACATGCCTCTGAGGAAGAACGGAACTAGATCGGATTGATCGACTTTCAGAACTAATTTCTGGAACATATACACATTGGTCTACATATGTAAAATCATTTTCATTTCTGTGTGGAGTGGGCCTATGTTGGCATGGCGTGGGAATGTAGAAAGTACGGCCACATGAGCAGTAGGTGTTTCCAATGCGTCGCCGCATTGGAACCGACATCTCATGCCGCCGTGAGTTTGATCTCGACATACGTAGATAGCCAAGGGTATCCACCGAAGATAGTAAGGCTTCCCTAGAAACCCCAGGTTCGATTGATGAAAGCGGTTCGTTTCGACGCGCCAGTATATTATCCCTCGGGACAACGCTGGACATTCTAAAATGTGGAAAAGAACAGTGTGGGATGTCCGTAAGTTCCATTCTATAAGGTTCAACTTGGCAACACGTGTGGCGTTGAAGCCTACGCATTTCAGAAGGAAACATACGTTTTATTCTTCGCTGTTTCTTGCACTTGCAACATAAGCAAGTTATCAGATTTAAAATCAATATCGCACCGGTAACCGAAATACCTATCGGGACAATTCCAAATGATCTGGAACTTCTCTTGAACTCACGATCATCGCATTCTTTGAAAAGATTAACGAAGTCCACTCCGTTGTCACATGTGCTAGGTGTCCATTGTTGCTTGACATAAAACCACGACGACAATGCAGCAGTTTCGGACTGACAATTACAATCGATTGGGTTTTCTGAAAGATTGAATCGTTCTAGTGATATCAGAATAATGAATGTCTCAACTGGAAATTGTTTGAGGTTGTTGAAACGCAAATCAAGCGATTCTAGTAGTTTAAGGCCTTGGAAAGTATCTTGGTTTACGTATGATAACTTGTTTCGTGATAAATCCAACTTTCTCAGGTCTGTGTTTTCAAAGCTGTTTGCGGGTAATGATGTCAAGCTGTTGTTACCCAAAATTACAACTCGAAGCCGTTGAAGATTTTGAAACGTTAACGGTTCGATATTAGCTAATCGATTGGAGCCTAAATTGATACATTCAATTTGCTTCATTTCTTGAAATGCGCCTTCATGAACTGAAGTTATTTGGTTAATATGTAATTCCAATTCCTCCAGCTTCGGAAAGCGCCCTAATCTCGGTATACCCGTTAGTTCATTATTCTCTAGACTCAACCTCTTTAACGTATCATTATACCTTGAAATGTCATCTCTAAATGTTTCAATATAGTTCTTTCTTAGATTCAAGAATTTAACTCCTTGTTTATTGCATTTTGGTATTTTACGTAGGTCCTTATTTACACAATCTAGTTCGTTCTCTGGTGCTGCTACACAATAAACAATGCCGCTGCGTGTGGAACACGTTATTTTTTCAGATTTTACCATTAACCTACAAATATAGATCACTATGAGAATGACCATATACCAAGATGAAGTCATATCTGCATGGGCCTACACGATTAACGCGACTTAACCTGCTGAAAGATAAAAATAGAACGTTGTCAATTTTTATTAGTATAATCTTTGTTGATGAAGATCATGATAATGGCGACAATGATGAAGATGATGATGATGATAAAAATGTTGGTGATTATGTTGATGATGATGTTGATGTTGATGATGTTAATAGTGATAATACTGATGTTGGTGATGGTGTTGATAGTGATGATGATGATGATGATGATTATGATGATGATGATGTTGATAATGTTGATATTGATAATGATGATAATAATGATGTTGGTGATTATGTTATAACGATGATGAAAATGATACTAATAATTATGTTAATGATTGTGTTAACAGTGGTAGTTGTGCTGATTTGTTTAGAAAACCAAAATTTGAATGTTTTGTTTTCACTTACGCTGTAGTTAAATATCGGTAGTTCAGCCTACTGAGACACCTGCTGTTCACAAATTACTTACAAAAGCTTTGAAAGTTCAAAACAGCCAAATACAAAAATGAACTCCTTAAATAGTAAAAATTAAACGTCACAGCAATTTTGATGAAGTCATTATCCGAACTGGAAGATATCCCTGATTTCGTGATTAGCGACTATAAACATTGATTAACAAACCAGCATTGCTGTATAGCAGGCAACTGATGGATCGGGATGAGAGACACGAATTTATTACCTCGTATGGCTTTCACATATTTATCCATAATATTATAGAATTGTTATACTAAACAATGTATCCAATAAGGTAGATTGTTTCTATATTGTGGTGCGCTCTTCGACAAATATAGGAGTGTGTTGTGTATCGTATTCTGTTTCGGTTTTGCTACGTTTAGTTCTAATTCTAACCTTCATTGTAAACAAATTAAATTACAATCGTTTGGGACTATATTTGCATGTAGGCCTATACCTGAATCGTATGATGAAAATGATCATAATATTAGTATATTATTATTATTATTATTATTATTATCATCAACATCATCACCATTATCATTATAAAAAAGTTATTATTGATAACCTATTATCTTAGGCCTACTAGATGTTTGTGGGTATTTATTTTACCGTCACATAACTGTCAACAGTTGGTTTTCCAAAATAGGTTTGTAAAGGTTAATGACGTCATTAGTTATTAGACTATAATTTGAGAACAATGCAAATAAAAAAAAATAATATATCATTATGATAAACATGGACGTAACGGCCATCTATTTATACATAGGCTTCTTATGATAAACTAACGAACTGTTGTAATGTTTCTTTAACTTAGTTATCTGCTGTTTATCTTTTTCTTTTGGTAGTACATTTTCTTCAAGTTTCGTTTGATTGAATCACAATTGCCAGTCACAAAGACTGTATTGTATGTGATATAAAATTACATAACTAAAGCCTCAAATTTATTCAAATTAACGCCATCGTCTCTCCTTTATCCCCCACAGGATTTAGTTACTCAGTGGCGTGAAGCTCGGGCTCTGACAAGCGGGTAGGGTGTGCGGTGGGGCGCGGCCTGGCATTATCAAACAGCGTTATCTCAGGGCTCATGTAAACGATCGCTGCAGTTTTTTTTTTTTTGTTTTTTTTTTTTGGACCATTTTGTATTCTCTGACAAAGCAGTTAACAGTTCATAAATGCCACAAGCTCTGAACGCGAGGGGCGAATCCAATCAGGGGCCCTACGTGGCCCCTGGCCCCAAGTGTCTGTTTGTCCGCTCCGCTTGCAAACTTAACGCTCGCTTCGCTAGCTTATTAGGGCCCCCATTAGCAGTCACCACCAGGCCACACGAACTCCGTGACACCACTGTAGGTACTACATTTAGACATCATAGATAGAAGGTGTTCCAGTGCGGACGGCCTGTACTATTATTAAACTTAAGAGAGCCGATTGAAACCGTTCATTTAAGGGGAATTCCTTACAATTAAATACATTTTTATTCTGGATTCAACTATACGTTCTAACATTTTTGAAATGAACGAAATATTAGATATAAGAAGATAGTTGTCCAAGATATTAGGATCCATAGAAGCCTTTTCAGTAGAGGTTTTATCAGGGTGCGTTTCATTCCATCAGGTACAAATCCAGTACGTAGGCCAAAATATGAAGTATTTTATCTTCTTTAAATATGTTTGTAGGTAGTGGATCAATATCACAGAAAGCAGATGAAGACTTTTCAATAAGTGTTATGATTTCTTCTATCGTGGCTGGTTCAAAAGAAACCCATGTAATCCCTGGAAAATACTAACATTTATTTTCCTTCATTGACATGAGTTTCAAAAACAATATACAAAATCATAAAAGAAAAAATGAGAATGAAAACATGCAATGAAGGAAGGCTCGGTCCCAAAAAGAGAAGTTTTGAGTTGGGCAAGCCTGAAAAAAAATATGAAAACTCGTTGGACAATAATAACTGAATTGATAAATAATTAAAAATAATTGCTTCAACGAAATAACCTGCTAAAGCCATTAGACACATCTTCCTTATTGTCATGAACAGGAAGCCTGCACTTCCCATTTCACAAGCCGAAATTTCTTGGGAGAAAAGATTCAATTTGTTTACTTCATTGCGTAGTGATTATTTTCTTTTAGTTCCTAGTAAGCATGGGCATAATACAGTACAGATCAAAAATAATTTTGCAATATGGTGTACTTTACAGATCCATGAAATAGTAGTTGGAATTTGGATGACAGATGCAACTTAATACAATCGGCCTACACACACAAGTAACAATATTATAACACATTTCATCAAATTTTCTTAAAAACAAAATTGTTTTTTCTTTTTCAAAATATAATTTTATATAGTTACAATTACCATCATTGCCTCATTATTAAGCTGTTTAACATCACGTGAACATTGGTTTTTATTTGCATTTTGCAACTTCTTAATATGATATACATGGATATGAATATTTAGAAAATATGTAAAATTAATCGCAGACCCTACATACATGTATATAGGTTCTGTGATTGGTAGGCCTATGCGTGTAATGAATGAAATACATTCATTTGCAATATTTATCATATTAAGTTCATCGTTATTTTATACAGGCCTAGATTATATTTATTATTATTATTATTATTATTATTATAATTGTTCAGGAAATTGACTGGAAAACTTCAAAAAATGTGCAGAAAACCTGAAGCTGACGTTTTACAATTGTAAAACCTTCAGTGTTTTAACCAAGTAGATTATTATTATAAATAATACTAATGATAATAATAATAATAATATTTTGTTATTATTATTATTATTATTATTATTATTATTATTATTATTATTATTATTATTATTATTATTATTTATTATTATTACTACTACTACTATTATCATCATCATCATCACCATTATTATTATTATTATTGTGAATATTATTATTAATATTATCATCATTATTCTTATAATTATTATTATTATTATTATTATTATTATTACTGTATTATTATTATTAATCTATTATCTTTCTAGTTGGTTTTCAGAGTTGTCTGATTAATTGTTAATTACTGTTCTCCTCTTTTGATTGTGCTGTCTCTTGTCTTGTTTTGCATGTGTGCGCAAAGGAACATTTGGCTACAGAAACGTGAGTCCCCTTTTCCTTTGTACACTCTCAAACGTGAGAGAAACAAATAATAATTTTTCCAAATAGGTTTACAAAGTGTAGTGACATCATAAGCTATTAAATAATTGAAGAACAATGCAAATAAAAAATAATATATCACCACCATAAACATGGACGTAAAGGCCATACTATTCATACAGGCTTCCTACAATAAACTTAAGAACTGTTGTAATGCTTCGTAAAATTAGTTATCTGTTGTTCATTTGTCATACATTTTTTTTAAATTTCATTTTGATTGAAAAAGAATCACAAATGCCAGTACCAGAGACTGTATTGCATGTGATGTACCCTGATGACAATTGGTATCGCACCCACTTTGTTTGCTTGCTTTACTTCATTGGTCTTTATTTTTTTATAAGGCGCATAACAGCTGTATTATGCGATTTATAAATCCATCGATTGATTGATTGATTGATATAAAATAGATGAAATTACATAACTAAAGCGTCAAATTTAATCAAATTAACGCCATCGTCTCTAATTCTTCCCCTGAGGAATTAGGGACTACATTGTAGAGAACGGTGGCGGAACGTTTTTGAAAGTGATGTGGGTGGTGGGGGAATTTTATAAGGTAATAAATCAAGTATGTGAGCGAAGCGAGCATCTAGGCTGGGACCGGGCCAAGGGGCTGCCAAAGGCCCCGGATATTTGACTAAGTTTGGTGTGAATTTTATTAGTTATTTTATATGCATCAAGTACTGTAATGTGACTTCATCTGTTGCAATTTGATAATTGTTGTAATGTCGACTTCCACGATCACAATGAATTACCATCATGAGGGTATCCTTGATATGGATATTCACTACGAAACCGTCTCTTTTTCCCAAATGAGTACAAAATTCCTTTCTAGGAGCAGGAAATGATACTTCAACAGTGACGGGTACAGAAATTCGTAATAGAGGGGATCCTATGGGGGGACTTGCACAGAGCGTCCACTCACACCTCAGCCTCACCATGCTGGTGGCTGAGGTAAGGAAAAATTATGATTATGGCACCTCTAGGCCGGAAATGGCACTCACAGAAATTGAATATAATTTTCTGGTTTTTTTTTTTCATTATTTTTATAAATAACAGGGAGGGACTTCCACAGTTAGAGCGTCCGCCCACCTCAGCTCCAACGGTTGGGGCTGAGTTAAGGAAAAATTATGATTATGGCACCTCTAGATGGCTGAAAATAGCATTTTCATATAATTTTTTTTCGCCATTATTTTTATAATTATAAAACATTAAGGAGCGTGAGGGGCCTGTACGGGCCGGACTCCCCCTTGAATACACCACTGTTCAATATAACATTTGATATAGCCTATCATTTTGTTTTAGCAATGACTAATTTGTAATGTCAAGCGAAAAGCTATTTATTCAATACAGTTTTTACAACCTATAATAAATTTTAACTAAAATGTACTGTAAATACTGCAGTTATAACCTTCAGAGAACTTACATCTTACATTTCTCCGTAGTGGGACAAAGTCCCTTTGCATCCTTGTATACTAAAAAATCTCACTTTATTAAACGTAAATACTTCACCTCAATTTTATTGTACATAAAAATGTAAAAAAATTAAATAGGATTATTGTACAAAAGAATATAAAATATAATAATTATAGTTTTTTTCCTTCTTTACTGATAATATTTTGGACGATATATATATATACATACATACTTCTAGGCCTCATCAGTGCAGCTAGGGTACAGACCCAAACGAAACGTTCGACCAGCTTAGGCAGAGCCCAAACTAGTCCCTCGACCACTAATGATTACAGAGCCCAACCAAGGCAATATACACAGCCCAGGTGTGAATGCAAATAGTGGAATACAAGCTATGCGGCTCGGTTCCAGTAGATACAGAGAATATTTTGTCATTCTTTACGCGTCCTACAAACTTCTTACGAGACAGCACTAGTCCGTGAATTTGTGAACAAGATCGGAGATCTAAAGATGCAATCTCTACCGTGCATCAATGGCGCCGCTGAATCTCACTAATGATTCGTTGTTTTTTCAGGTTTGTTAGACAGTGTTTGACTTTCAGTAACTGAAATATTTGTAGGCCTACATTCACTTTCTAACGCTGTAAAATCCATTGTGTTAGCACATTTCGGAGGCTTCCATGTGCTACTTGCATTTTTGAAAATATTTGACAACTTAATAACGTCAGATTGACAATTACAATTGAATGTATTTCCTGAAAGAATAAGTTTATCTAGGGATATAAAGTCGAGTACTGTTACAGGAAATGCTTTCAAGTTTGGGTTGTGGTCTATTCTAAGTGTTTTCAAATTTGGGAGGTTTTCGAATAGCTCAACTCCAATATGCGTAAGTGAATTTCTTGATAAATCCAGGGTAGTCAGACTGGTAGTACCGGCGAATGATTCATTTGGTATAGTCAACAACGAGTTGTTACCAAGGTACAGCTTCTTGAGGCTGCTTAGATTTTGGAAAGTTGAAACGTCAAACGATTTCAGTTTATTTGATGCTAAATTTATGATTTCTATCCCTCTTAGTCCCTCTTTGAATGATTCTTCATGAATAGACTCAATGAGATTACGGTGCAACAGCAGTTCTTTCAAGGAGTCCAAGCTACCGAATGTTTCTGGTTCAATTTCGGTTATTTTATTATCCTCGAGACATAGCTTTTTAAGTTCATTGTAGTGTTTTAGATCATCCTCAAAATCTTGGATCTGATTCTTCCTTAAATCCAAAGATTCAATACCTGCACCGTTACAGTTTGGTATCTTACTTAGATCCTTGTTAATGCAGTCTATTTCGTGAACACATTTTGCACAGTTTATGTTTCCACGTCCAGGTTCATTGCAAGTTATAGGTGAGCACTCCTGTGCACTAATGGTATGAAAGTCAATTAAGTAAGAACCAATGAACGCCAATGTAAGTACGTGCTTATATAAAGTAGGCCGAAGAGGACTATCCATACTGAAATGACCAAATGGCTCGCAAAAAGTGTTGTGTAAACAAGACTGGGGACTTTGGTCAAGTTCCTTGGTAGATATGTCGTACCTGAATAAACTGTAGACCTTTATAATACAGGGCTGGTCCTTTCTCTAGGTCGAGTCACACTTGATATGGTAAGTACAAATAGGCCTACTGATGTTAATATATCACCGAACTATCAATCTTTGTCGCGATCCAAATTTCAAAATAGTATTAGTAGTGGATTCCTACTATTAATAGAAATATGATTGTAACTGCTTATAATGGGAGCTACCCTACACAAGTTACTTTCAGGATATTAATAGGGCATCTAGATTCTCAATGACTCGTGTGACGATATAAATAACGTAACTTTGGTACTGTATTTTCCCGGCGATATTTATAATTCAGTGCTTTGTATTATTTTATTTTTTTTTTTGTGGTAGGCCTATTGACCGCAAGTTAAATACATTTTCATATTGTATGCAAACCCTTATTATGAGGCCCAATGGTGTGAGTAAATCCTTCGAGAAAAAAATAAATAAAAGGTCGTGCGCTTATAATAGACGAATCCAAGAAGAACTACGCCCTCTGTTGTCGACATCATTACTGGTGGGGGGGCACTGATAATAATATTCGATGAACGATATGGTATTATGTTAAACGAATTTGGTTTCGAATTGTTTTATTTTCTAATTTTTTTTTTAATTTTCTAATTTACCAATTTGTATATTGTCCTACTAGTATTTTATATAACAGCTTATGTAACAAAGTATAGACTTCCTAGAAGCTGGTTTTCCACTAGGCGAATTTATTCGCGCGAATCGAAAGCGTCGTTCATGCGCATGTGCATTCACATTTCTATCGGAGTTTTCGCTTTAACGAAATTGGTAGTTCGAACCATAGATAATACCTCCATGGTTCGAACTATTTCTACTTTTTGCAAAGCGAACACAAAACACGAGCTGTATAGTCTTCAACGCGTCCAGGCTAAAGTTGACTAAAAACAGGTGGAAGAAGTTAAATAAAAAATAATTATAGGTCTTACGTCCTAACAAAAGTATGTTGAACGTGATAACAACATAATTATTTCTTATTGTAGCTTTGCAAATTAACTCTAAAAAATTATAGACAACATGCGAAAGATTTTTGTTACTTTAACGATTTTTATATATCGGCGAGAAGGCGCTGTATTTTACAGTTCAACGGCAATTGTGCAGAAAATAAAGTCATTCAAAGTCATACAATTACTAGAATTCTATATGCATATAATATATGCCTTGTGCATAGTTACCAACCGTCTCGCATCGTGCGAGACGGTCCCGCATAAGTGATTTTGGATGAAACCAAGGCAATTCAACCAGTGAGACCACTGGGAGAAATCAAAATTTCCAAGATTGAGTCTAAAAAAGCCCAAGATTTCCAAAATATTAATATATATACATAAACATCTTTTAAAAGTCCATCAGTAGGAAAATAATATAAAGAATTTCTTAAAAAAAAAACATTCTATAAAATTTCTACGTATTTTCTAAATCCCTGTTTTATAGAGTTTTAATAGATTTTCTACAGGGTCTCTATAAATGTTTTCATGTAGTTTAAATAGAAATCCCGAAGAACTCCTATATAGTTCTACAGAGCGTTGGTAGAGAATCTAAAGAAATTTTATAGAAAAAAATTCTAAGAAAAGTCTATAGAAATTATTTAGAGTATTTGTATAGAAAAACAAGATTTTATAGAGTTTCTTTAGAAATATTTCTATTTTCTATAGAGCTACAAAAAATTACTAAAGAACTTTCCATAAATCTGTTTTATTGAATTTATATAGAATTTTTTGTGCACATATGAAGCTTTTCCAATGAATTTCATTATAATGTACTGTAATTTGTACTATATAATGAAACAGTGTCTGGATTTTCGAGATCAACTCGTTCGTTTTGATTGAACTGCGTATAATTTTCTTAAGGTTTGGGAGGGGTGGTGTTGGTGGGGAATGTCTTAAATGAATTAAAATCATAACATAAACAAAATGGCAGGGCAATTATCTTTATTCTATTTGTATTACACAGAATATATCCTAGAAGCGTCTCATAGCCCTACTTCAATAGAAAAAGACGCTTATTTTTATAACTTCTTTCTCCGGGAAGTGTGAGGTGGTAAGAATTAAGTATTTTTGATGAATTTTATTTATTTATTTGTAATTTTTTTAACCAGAATAAAATCACATTCAATGAAGAAAGCTTACAATTACAAAGAGATAATAAATTTAACTACATTGTTATTAACGGTGGTCATGGACACAAGTATAAAAAGGTATGACCAAATGAGAAAAGCAATTTCTACCAGGGGTGGCGCCAGGATTTGCCCGACGGGGGGTCCGAGGTCCCCGACGGAGGGGTGGGGGGCGACGCCCCCGACGAAGGGTCAGATTTCCCCGACGAAATCATAGTGGGTGTGGTCGATCTTCGATTAAAAGGCTTCGATAGTGGTCCAGGGGGCGAAGCCCCCGAAAATTTCGACAATTTAGGGGTTTCAAAGGCTTATTTAATCGATTTTAGAGTGTACTAATATGTAGAAAATACACATAATTTGTTTTTCTCCCCGACGAATTGTGGGGGGTTGGGGGTGAAGCTCTCCTCGACGGGGGCCCTGGCTCCCCCGGCCCCGCCCCTGCTGGCGCCACCCCTGATTTCTACCAAGTTGTTTCTACCATAACTTCTAATTGTCAAATTAAAACACTGAAAAGCATTTGAAAATTATCAGACGGTGCTGGATGTGGCATCTACGTTCTTGTTTAACTTTAGCCCTACGTTGAAGTAAACAACATATCCGCCAATGGGACACATTAAGATATGCATATCTTCCTTCTTTTGGAAAATGAATATAATGCTTTAAACAACGTAACGGCCTTTCAGGAGAATTGAAAAACGTATAGGTCTTATTTTGAACAAATAAACAACCCTCATTCACAACTGTCAACTATGGTGTTATATAAGGCCATTAGCAGCATATTTGTTTATTCATTGATAGAAAAAATTTAAAATTAAATATCATTCCAAAAATTCAAAGATTTAATGAAAAGTCAACAGTCGGCAGATACCACTGATCTCTAGTATAATAGCTGAATTGCTCATCGGCGGCCAATCCTTACAGAGTGAGGCCTCCAACGCCATGTTGGAGGGCCTAAGTGACGTACATAGAGATATAATAAGACGTACCAGTTTTGAAAGTTTCTTTTGGCATTTGTTTAAATTATAGTTAAAAATAACGATTTCTTGCAATACTTTTCAATAATAAATTTAAATTTAACATAGGATTTTTTTCAAAACATCTAACCACTGCGACTGTTTATGCAGTTTTCAAAAGCGCAACGAGGTCGCGTTTTTATAGTGACGTCGATCCCTACCAACGCAAATAACTTCGCTTGCGCTTTCTTAAACTGCATAAAAAGTCACATCAAGTAGTTAGATGATAATAATCACTACGTTAAATTCAAACTTATTATTAAAAAGTTTTGCAAGAATCGTTATTTTTAACAATAATTTAAACAAATGCCAAAAGAAGCTTGTCTAAAAGGATACGTTACTTAGGCCCCCAACAAGGCGTCAGTGGCCTCACTAAACCCACCAAAAAGCAATCCAGTTATTATAGTAGAGATCAGTGGCACGTATCCTGCTACGCAACACGTACGTACATGCGCAAGTACACAGGTTCGTACGTCACATCCCCGAATGTAAACACGGAAGTAAAACTCCTCTGTAATATTTAATTACAGGGTAGATGCTTAGTTCAATGACAATAATACAATTTTAATTTAAATACAATGATAGGTACGCCTGCCCAGTTGCCTGCCGACCCAGCTGAATCAGAAAAACGTATGTGATTTTTCATCAATGGGCCCAATAGAATAAGCCTATTAATATGTTTCTTACATAAAAACACGAATTAAATTTTTATAGATACTCCAAGTATTGAAATACACGCCATCGTGTTGGGATTCAATATTTCGACATTAATTATGTCATCATCAGGAATGATTTCCTGATGATGACATAATTAATGTCGAAATATTGAATCCCAACACGATGGCGTGTATTTCAATACTTGGAGTATGTATTATACTTTCTTAAATTTGTATAGCTAATACAATAAAAACAAATTTATTGGCAAATGTGTAAAATAATTGCTGACATTTTAAAAAGTATAATAATGACCGATAATTGATTTATTTAAAATAGTCCTACTATTCTACTCTCTTCATATAAATAAATGTTGGAATTTGGAATTGACGTAATTTCAGGATTCAATATCAAATTATGTATAAAGCCTTGCCCTCTGGTGAATAGCATGGGTTTGGGGTGACAGGGAACACGTACCCCAACTATTTTTAAGGGGATGGTCCCCTCACTTTTCGCCAGCAATGTAAATTCCTAAGTAAGTCCAGCATATACATGAAAATTGTTAAATTGATCTGCATAAATGACTAGATTTTAACGAAAGACCACAGTAGCACAGAACATCTTATTTTATACCAAGTTACCGGTGCTTCCGTCCACAAACATCTGAATTAACTATAATACACGACTCTAGTACGTGTGCCTTTATTATAGCTTAATTGGAGAAGTATGAGAAAAAAACATTGTAAAGGTAAGTCAATGGTGCCGCTGCGTGTGGAACACGTTATTTTTTCAGATTTTACTCTTACCCTAAAAATATAGATCAATACGACTATACCAAGATGAAGTCAAATCTGCATGGACCTACACGATTAACGCGGCTTAACCTGCTGGAAGATAAAAATAGAACGTTGTCAACTTTTATTAGTTATTAATTGCTGTTGATGATGAAGCTGATGATAATGGTGATGATGATGATGATGGTAAATGATCATAATGATAGGCCTATTGGTGATTATGTTGAAAATGATGATGATATTGATGATGATGATGTTGGTGATGATGTTGATAATAATGTTGTGATGGTGTTCATGATAATAATAAAGATGATGATGATGATGATGATGATGATGGTGATGATGATGATGATGATGGTGATCATAATCATGATATTGATAATGATAATGATGTTGTTGATTATGTTAATAATAACGATGATAAAAATGACACTAATAATTATGTTAATGATTGTGGTAACCGTGGTCACTATGTTGATTTGTTTAGCAAACGAAATATTGAATGTGTTTTGTTTTTTTCACTTACGCTGTCGTTAAATATCGGTAGTTCAACCTACCGAGATACCTGCTGTTCACAAACTGTTTACAGGAGCTTTAACAGTTCAAAACAGTCAAATACAGACATGATCTCCTAAAAGTAAAAATTGAACATCATAGCAATTTTGAGATATTCCTGATTTCGTTAATCCAATAATCAGCTCATTGCTGTAGCAGGCAACTGATGAATCGGGTTGAAAGACGAATTTATTACCTCGTATGACCATCACATATTCATCCAAAATATGGAATTGTTATATAATGTATCCAATAAAATACCTTGTTTCTATTATTGTGGTGCGCTCTTCGCGACAAATATAGGATTGTGTTGTGTATAGTACTTTGTTTCGGTTTTGCTACGTTCATTTCTAAATTTAACCTTCATTGCAAACAAATTAAATTACAATCGTTTGGGACTACTTTTGTATATACCTGAATCGTTTGTCATGCATTGAAGCGAAATTTAATGAAAATGACAGCAAAAAGATAATGATGACAATAATAATATTAGTTATATTATTATTATAATTGTTCAGGAAATTGACAGGTAAAACTAAAAAAGTGCAGAAAACCTGAAGCTGAAGTTTTACAATTGTAAAACCTTCAGTGTTTTAACCAAGTAGATTATTATTATAAATAATAATAATAATAATAATAATTATTATTATTATTATTATTATTATTATTATTATTATTATTATTATTATTATTATTATTATTATCATTATTTTTATAAATATTATTATTATTATTATTATTATTATTAATCCATTATTTTACTAGTTGGTTTGCTGAGTTGCTGTACACTCTCAAACGTGAGAGAAACAAATAATCATTTACCCAAGAGGTTTACAAAGTGTAGTGACATCATGAGCTATTAAATAATTAAAGAAAAATGCAAATAAAAAATAATATATCACCACCATAAACATGGACGTAAAAGCCATGCTATTCATACAGGCTTCCTACAATAAACTTAAGAACTGTTGTAATGTTCCTTAAAATTAGTTATCTGCTGCTCGTCTTTCATACATTTAAAAAAAATTTCATTTTGATTAAAAGAAAATAAAAAATGCCAGTAACAGAGACTGTATTGCATGTGGTGTACCCTGATGACACTTGGTCATCTAGATAAAATTACACAAAGTAAAGCGTCAAATTTAATCAAGTTAACGCCATCCTCTCTCCTACCTCTTTCCTCTTCTGAGGAATTAAGGGACTACATTGTAGAGAATGGTGGCGGAACGTTTTTGACATCTAGATGTGTATAAGAGACAGGGCATAAGGTAATAAATCCAGTATGCGAGCGAAGCGAGCATCTAGGCTGGGAGCCAGGGGGCCACCAAAGGCCCCCGGATATTTGACTAAGTTTGGTGTGAATTTTATTAGTTATTTTATATGCATCAAGCTACATTAATATGACTTCATCTGTTGTAATTTCATAATTGTTGTTTATTTATTTATTTATTATATTTATTTGTTCTTTATACTGGGTTTCCTCATCAGTAACAAATTACTGTTCTCCCAGAGGGCCCAGTACACATAAAACAGTCCACGACACACAAGACAAATATACACACATGATGCTTAACACAAACTAAATCTCAATATGAGGTTTAGGGAGTGGAGTTGTTTTGGTCGTGAGAAAAAGTCTTGCAACTGACAGGAATTGAACCCATGACTCTGGAATTGGAAGGCAAGCATCTTAACCACCAAGCTATTCAACTCCACTTTTCCCCGATGAGTACAAAATTCTCAGATAAGATAGTATATAATACATACTCCAAGTATCGAAATTCCTTTCTAGAAGCGGGAAATAATACTTCAACAGTGGCGGGTACAGAAATTCGAAATAGAGGGGGGCCACAGGGAGGGACTTGCACAGATAGAGCGTCCACCAACCTCAGCCCCACCGGTTGGGGGCTGAGTTAAGGAAAAATTATGATTATGGCACATTTAGATGGCTGGAAATGGCATTTTCAGATTTTTTCGCCATTATTTTTTTAATTATGAAAAATTTAGGAGGGTGAGGGGCCTGTACCGACTGGGCTTCCCCTAGAATCCACCACTATTCAATTTAACATTTGATATAGCCTATCATTTTGTTTCACAAATGACTAATTCGTAATGTCAAGTGAAAAGTTGTTTTATTCAATACAGTTTTTACAACCTATAATACATTTTAACTACAATGTACTGTAAATACTGCAGTTAACCTTCAGAGAACTTACATCTTCATAGTTAATATAAAGAGAACTAGAGCTCTGTCTCTTATACACATCTAGATGTGTATAAGAGACAGGGTATAGATTCTGTGGTTGACTGGCATTTCCTTCACACCATTGTTGTTCTTTTATAGTTATCAACACAACATTGATTAGCATTTAAATCTACCTGTACATGTATGTATGGTACGTCGTATTGGTGGTGGTTTCTGGTCCTATTAGTCACTTCGTCTCCCACGATTGTACTATTCTGATATCCACAGTTTCTAGACAACAACCTGTCTTGCTCCTGTGATTCTGTCAACAGTGATGAAGAAATTGTGGAAACATATTGCATTCTATCCCTGTCAGGATTATTAGTCGCCGTTCGTTGGCCTACATCATCTCGTTGATCTTGTGGAGGGCATGTTTTCCTTTTTTTTATTAAGCAGACTAGAAACAAAACGAGACAAAAAACAATGAGTATCACCAGGGCTATCGCCAGTGCTATCACCAGGGCTGGTTCCACCATCACATACATAATGTTAGATGATTCATTGTGAGATGATTCATTCGTCCTTGTAACTCCAAGTTGATTCGTGGTATCATACTCTTGTTTCGTTGATCTTTCATGATTCGTTGTTTTTTCAGGTTTGTTAGACAGTGTTTGACTTTCAGTAACTGAAATATTTGTAGGCCTACATTCACTTTCTAACGCTGTAAAATCCATTGTGTTAGCACATTTCGGAGGCTTCCATGTGCTACTTGCATTTTTGAAAATATTTGACAACTTAATAACGTCAGATTGACAATTACAATTGAATGTATTTCCTGAAAGAATAAGTGTATCTAGGGAGATAAAGTCGAGTACTGTTACAGGAAATGCTTTCAAGTTTGGGTTGTGGTCTATTCTAAGTGTTTTCAAATTTGGGAGGTTTTCGAATAGCTCAACTCCAATATGCGTAAGTGAATTTCTTGATAAATCCAGGGTAGTCAGACTGGTAGTACCGGCGAATGATTCATTTGGTATAGTCAACAACGAGTTGTTACCAAGGTACAGCTTCTTGAGGCTGCTTAGATTTTGGAAAGTTGAAACGTCAAACGATTTCAGTTTATTTGATGCTAAATTTATGATTTCTATCCCTCTTAGTCCCTCTTTGAATGTGTCTTCATGAATAGACTCAATGAGATTACGGTGCAACAGCAGTTCTTTCAAGGAGCCCAAGCTACCGAATGTTTCTGGTTCAATTTCGGTTATTTTATTATCCTCGAGACATAGTTTTTTAAGTTCACTGTAGTGTTTTAGATCATCCTCAAAATCTTGGATCTGATTCTTCCTTAAATCCAAAGATTCAATACCTGCACCGTTACAGTTTGGTATCTTACTTAGATCCTTGTTAATGCAGTCTATTTCGTGAACACATTTTGTACAGTCTATGTTTCCACGTCCAGGTTCATTGCAAGTTATAGGTGAGCCGCACTCTTGTGCACTAATGGTATGAAAGTCAGTTAAGTAAGAACCAATGAACGCCAATGTAAATACGTGCTTATATAAAGTAGGCCGAAGAGGACTATCCATACTGAAATGACCAAATGCCTCGCAAAAAGTGTTGTGTTTACAAGACTGGGGACTTGACCCAAGTTCCTTGGGAGTTATGTCGTACCTGAATAAACTGTAGACCTTTATTTAAATACAAGCCTGATCCTTTCTCTAGATACAAAGATTCGAGTCACACTTGATATGGTAAGTACAAATAGGCCTACACCTGATGTTAATATATCACCGATCTATCAATCATTGTCGCGATCCAAATTTCAATATAGCCATTTTAGTAGTAGATTCCTACTATTAATAGAAATATGATTGTATCTGCTTACAATGGGAGCTACCCTACACGAGTTACTTTCAGGATATTAAGAGATATGCATCTAGATTCTTTACAAGTATCGATGACTCGTGTGATGCTATATATATAACTTTGTTACGGACTTTTCAAGCGGTACCGGTAATCCAATGCTGTGTATTATTATTTATAGCCGGATGTCTGTTTTTTGTTTTGTTTTGTTTTGTTTTGTTTTTTGTTCTTGTATTGACCTGTTATTTAATGGAGCGTCACAAGTTAAATCAGTGACGGATCTTGGATTTAGGAATGGGGGGTGGGCGGGGGAGGTGGATAATGCGATTTGCAAAGCACGATGCGGGTGGGGGGCGATGTTGTGACAAGGGCGCAGATATGTTTCGAAAGTTGAGGGACAGGTGAGGTGAGGTGAGCTCACACCCACCTGTGCGAATATTTTTCGGAAAAAATAGCTCTAGATGACCGGAAAGGACACTTTTATGTAATCAAATTCATCGTCATCACATCACCATTATATAGTAAAAATGAATTGTTCAAAATTTTCGGCAACCATAGATATCTAATTAATATGTGTGATGTACTATTGAAAATAAATAATAAAAACATTGTCTTTGATGCACTTAGTTTAGGCCTCCTACTTTGAAGCCATTAGTCCAAGGGCTGAGGTGGAAACATTTGGGGAAATAGTACCTTTAGATTACCGGAAATAACACTCTGTTATAATCAAACTCATCATCATCGATAATCGCTGTGATGTTCCATTGAAAAATTTTATCGTTTTTATAAAACGTTTTAATAACAATTTTAAAACGTCGCTGTGTAATATTGCCTTTTGCTTGCAGATTCAGTGCACCATAACAATATAAAAACGTTATAATAACGTACGCAAAGACTCCTCAACAAATGTATAATTAGAACGAAATCACAACGTTCACAGAACGTTATATCAAAACCAAATTTTCACCAATTGTCAGAGAAATTGTTTTCGTTTTTATAAGTCGTTTTAAAAACAATTTTAAAACGTCGCCGTATATTGCGTTTTAATTGCAGTTTCCTTGTACAAAAAGTTATATAAACGTTGTAATAACGTAAGCAAAATACTTACAAAGACGTTTGAAAAACGTTTATCACAATTAAATCACAGCGTTCACAGAACGTTACCTCGCAACCAAAAATGACCACTGTATGCGTTTGTTTATCATTCCATAATGATCACTTCAAACAGTTTAATTACCTATCATATTTTCATTTATTATTTTCATTATATTAACTAATACATTGATTTAGAATGGGAATTAAATGTTTTAAGGATGTCATGTATCGTGGCTTCAGACAATTTATTAAAAAGTTTTAAATTACCATGATAATTTTTAATTATCTTATATTATTTTTTCATGAATATTTCACATACACATGTTATTTTAATTATAAATGTGTTTACTCTAATCTGTTGAATTTGTTTATAGGACTAATATTCAGCAGTCAAATAATATATTAACAAGGGTGATCATACATACGTTTGTAATTAAATCTTGAGTTGGTGTTACCTTGGGACTTTATCAAACTTTATAACTGTTATATAGCAAATGTTTTACTGAGATATTGAAAAGAATATGTTTGGTTAAGTCAAGTTTAACAGTAATGAAAAATCACTTCACTTCAGAAAACAATACTAAAATTCATCCTACATGTAGAAATATTAAGTATAAAAACAAAGAAGGCCAACTGTAAATTAAATAGACACATTTTTGTGTTCACTTTTTACAGAAACTTGAGCAAGTTTGTAATGAAGAAGATATTGCCAGAAGAGATGACAACGATGAGGACGACGGCAATATTATGTGAATGCGTTTGATTTGTAGCACATCCTCTTTATTGGCTCTGATACAACTTTCTACTCAGCAAATGGTTCCATTTTGACAGAACGGCTATGAATTTTCTCTGCCAAGGCTTGATTCAGAGACAGTGTAGCCATCTGCTTTTCTGAATATCCTAGATTTTTAAGTGTGCACTATGGAGTTTTTGTACACTGGGCCTCTTGTTTATTTTTGATATTTGTTTGACATTTACAGAAATAGTATAGAATTGTCAGCACTTGACTCTAACTTGATTTTGATTTATTTTTTTTTTATATTGATTATTGTAAATCCTTTTGTCCTATATTGAAATGGAGCTTTTGCTAAACTACAGTATAGAAAAGTACAGTACAGGACGCATTAAACATTAAAAGGATAAACACATAACGCTACATAAGTGTAAGTAATTTTGTATTGTTGTCCTCTTCTGTCCCGGAGCATCAAAGTTAACACGATGTAGTTGGAATCATACATGTGACCAGAGGCCGACCTAAGGCTATCTACGGTTCAGTGTACAGCGTTTGTTCAAGTTTTGAAAACGTCTTGGAACTCAAAAGTTTTACCATTATTTTGATGTTTTTAAACGTTTTTAAAACATTCTTAAAATGTGTTACAATACCAAAGTCAATGTAACTAGATTACATTGACTTTGGTATTGTAACACATTTTAAGAATGTTTTAAAAACGTTTAAAAACATTAAAATAACGTTATAATGACGTTTCTGAATGTTAAATTGAAACGTTATTAAAACGCTTTAAAAACTCCACATAAATACGTTTTTAAAACGTAATATTATAACGTATTACAAACGTAATAAAAACCTTTAATAAACGTTTTTAAAACGTGATAAAAGACCAAAGTCGATGTAACAAAGGTTATTTTTACGTTATAATAACGTTTTTAAAATGTTACATTAAAACGCTGTCAAAACTCCACAAAATTACGTTTTCGAAACGTTTTACTAAAACTTTTTTTAACCAAACTCATACGTTTTTATAAGAGTCGTGTATTATAAGTAATTCAGATATTTGTGGGCAGAGATAGAGTACCGGTTGTACGCACATTTTCGTTAAAACCTGGGTCATTTATGTAGTTCATTTCAACAATTTTTAGGCATCTTCTTGACTTGTGATATTATTACATTGCGGACGAAAAGAGTTACAAAGCCCCGCTCCCTTAAAAATATTTTGGGATGTGTCCCCCTGTCCCTCCTTGATCATGGGTTTAGGGAGAGGCATCCCCTTCCATTTAAGATTTTTTGGAATTAGTTGACGACTAGACGCTCTTGGATGACATTTGAAAAGAAGTTAAGCTTAAAATAGAAAGTGTATGTTTTAAGAGAGTAGCCCACTACATGTAACATGCATACATGAGTATTGCACACACACACACACACACATGACGAGTGACTATATACTTGTTTTCGAGGTCACCGAAGTGGGGTGGCTAGCCACCCTATTCACCCCCCCCCCCCAGATCCGCCACTGGTTAAATATATTTTCCTATTGTATGCAAACCCTTATTTCTTTACATGAGGCCCAATGGTGTGAAGTAAATCCTCCAAGTAAACAGTAGATCGTGCGCTTATACAGTGTTTTCCATCGTGCACCAATAACAATAGACCTTTCCGGAGTGTCAATCAAATTTAACAACTGACCAATCAGAACAGCGCTATGAATGCGCGCGCGTCTTACAAAACACACGTGTTGTGTAACAAACGCACGTGTTCGCGTGTTCGCGTATGTTTTAACACTGCTGTCTTTGTGGGACCTAAGCAACAATATCCAAGGGGCGGAGCTTAGCGGAAAGGTCTATAACAATTGTTTTCTAACAACCAAAACATAGCCGTTCATAACCGCTCATTGTGCAATAATAATGATAATAATAATAATTATTATTATTATATTATTATTATTGTTATTATTATTATTATTGTTAATATTATCGTTAAATCATCATCATTATCATTTTTTTCATCATCATCATCATCATCATCATCATCATCATCATCATCAACATCATCATCATCATCATTTATCCAATGTAGAACTCTGACCACGTGATATGTACCCTTGGTAGGCCTACTATAAATCATAACTAAAAATACCATGCTTTGATGCTTACGAAACTGAGTCATTTAAGAAACTACGATATTCTTTGAAATGTACCGTAAGTTTTTTGGGAGGTTGTCCATCTTAGTGACACTGTCCCGTTAGGGAAATGCTCATAAACTAAGTAAAGATTGTTATCAAACAAATAATTTATCGAAACTATAGTTTCCAATAATAAATACCGTACTGGTACTACAAATCTAGGCAAGTTACATTAAAATAGAATTTAACATCATTCTTTCTAATGTTATCAGTTGTTTAAAAAAGGGGTAACGGATTTCAAAAAAATTTATATAATTGCACTCTGACATATTTTATAATTGAACATTTTACAACGATCAGCTTTTTGGTAAGTCCAATGAAAAAAAGTGGCATTCATGAAGGCGAATTCATTTCAAGCTTGTTACGTCTTTGCAATTTATGAACTTCAAGCTTCGCTAGGCACCAGGATGTAAAATCTACCACAAATGTAAAAATAACCACAAATGTCAAAACATTCTACCCGCAAATGTCAAAATAACCGCAAATGTTATTAACATAATGACAACATAACATGTCAACCACAAATGTGGGTTGATTTAAAAAGTAGGGTTAATTTATACGGACATCCATCGTATACATTAGCTCTATGTTTAACTGTTGTACTTTCCAGCGGTATCCATAATCCAGTGTTCAATGTATCTGTGTGTAGCTATCACTTACTTTAATTTAATTTATTTTGTAAAATATCAAAAATATGACTAAAATAAACAACAGAAGCAATCAAATTGAAAGGAAATTGATACAACTGCCTGGCGAAATTTCCAGAAAAAACCCCAATATTGCTGTCTGTGGCTATCCATGGTAGACTAACATAAATTTAAATAATAAAAAAAAAGGACAACATTAGCCACACTAGAAAGTTATATGAGATAAAAATACTTGCTTATATTTAAATGTTTTCGGATTCTTTATGCCTTTCTATGTTTACCGGCTATGGTATTGATTATCCGTTGTTGTGTTACAAATATAAACATGTTTATATTGCATGCAAAACCTTTATCAAAGAACAATAGGCTAATAAAGTATTTTTTACATAATGACAAACAAAACATATTTTAAAAATGCCGTATATATTTTGATGATGAAACAACTAGGTTACTTTTAACAACTTTTTTGCTTTAAGGAAAAAAAACCTCATTATAAAGAATGTTGAAATTTGTTATATGGCCTATTATACCAGGTTCTTTTGTTCGAGCCGTCTAGGCAGAGGTTCAGGATTGCGCCAGAATGATAGTGGATGGTGAACCTTTAAAGTTTTTGTACTTTCCTTTTCCTATTTTTATTGCTTATCTTCAATACAAAAAGAAAAATCGTTAAGTGTTTGCGTGCATGTATATTTGGATTACTAATTATGATATTGGTTAAGTAACAATTATTGTTGTGTCTTCTTAATAATGTGACCATTATAAGTATTTTTTTTATAATAATAATAATAATAATAATAATAATAATAATAATTATTATTATTATTATTATTATTATTATTATTATTATTATTATTATTATTATTACAGTATTAGTATTATTATTATTCTTTTTATTTTTAATTAATTACCCATAAACATCAGTATTAGGATAGATACGGTAATGGGTAAATGAATCAGTTACCGTTGATTTGCTTTTTGGAAGTCACCGGTGATCAAGATCTGAAAGTATAAAGCGCCCTTATACCTCAAACTTCATTGGCATACCTTCTACGCTCTTTACGTCTCATATGTTAATAAAAAAGGAAAAACCTAAAAAAAAAATAAATGGAAACATAAAATAGCACATTTTAAAGGACTAAATAGTTTCCAATAATACTCAGAACCGAGTGATATGAACATTTTACTATAAAAGAGAGACAGAGGTCTTTTGCGTGGCTGAAGTTGTCGCACCCGCCTCCCCTCCCAACCCCTGTCTCAAAAAAAAGGTTCCGTTGTAGGCTTAAGCCTAGGCCTGCTTAGTACTGCAATGGAAAATTTGCAGGGCAACAAGTAGAACTGGATTAGACCAGCAAAACTACACATGTAATTCTATGATATACCTAGTCGTAAAACAAAATAAACACTTATTTTTATCCCAGATGTGAATAAACACTACAGTAATTCGAAATAAATACAGTGTATTCGTTTCCTTCCTTAGTATTTACGTGTCGGCGCCAATGTACCGTAGTACTCGTACGGTCGTCGTTTCTTTCCACTAGGCCTCGGGTTTCAACCTTATTAAGCTGGTGGCATGCTTAATGAGGGTGTTATGCAGTGGAATATCGAATAGAGAAGGGGTGGACTCTAATAAACAAACTTGCATCCCCAGTTCTACTCTACAATTAGAAATATCCCAAGCACCAAAAGGGGACCACTACCTCAGTTTGGGGCTGAGGTAAGCAAGTTGTTAAGATAAACACAACATATGCCCGGAAATGGCCCTCTTGTTATATACTTTATTCCAAAATACAAATAAATTTGTTTCTTGATAAGTTACACTGCTATAGAGCTTAACTTTAATATTTTCAAAGCTTTAACTTAGAATGTTTTGGATAAAATAAACATAAAATACTTCTTATCTAAAAATTATGCGATAAATAAAACAATATTCTGTAACAGCACTCTCAATCTATCATGCCCTTCTATATAATTTATCTTTTCCTGGCGATCTTAATCACTATTAAATGACCATCTTAGACTTTAAAAAATACGTTTTCAAAGCATGAGATGTACCAAAAATAATATAAGCTTATTCGAATTCTCGCCGACAAGGTCCAGAATTCCCCGATAGCCAGTCCCTATATAATTATTTATTTCCCATCAGTTCACTCTCCCCATGTCAATTAATACTCACGCCACATTGAGCAATGTAGTGAGCCGGATCTAATTTTTTGGCGGGCTGGAACTGGCCCGCGGGCCGTAGGTTGAATACCGGGGCTATACTAGGAGAATTCGCCCAAAATGAATGGGTTTTAAATCATTATTATGATGATAATCATAATTATCATGATTTTAAAAATACATCAAATGACGCCGACATTATTTTTTAATTACTTTCATAATTCTGTGTAATCTGTTCAATAATACCAATAACACATGTAACAGTAATAATTAGAAAAAGAGTATAAATAATCTTTTTGTTCTTTTGATTGAACGTTTTCAACTTTATTTAATAATATGTTTTAAATAATATAATAAGAATGAAACACTGTGTAACAAGAAATGAAGCTGCAGACGGACATATTATTAGACCTATCTTAATTACAATGTATTAGGTTTATTTTGGGCCAAAAAAAAAGAACAAAATTAAAATAATAATAATATTAATAATAATAATAATAATAATAATAAATAATAATAATAATAATAATAATAATAATAATAATAATAATAATAATAATAATAATAATAATAATAATAATAATAATAATAATAATAATAATAATAAATAATAATAATAATAATAATAATAATAAGAATTAAAAAAAATAATAATAATAATATTAAAATACAAAACGCCAAACACCGAAGTCACTGGGGGCGTCGCCACACACCCCCATCGGGGGCTCTCCGCGGCCCCCAGTGCCTGGCCTGGGGCCTCTTCCTCCCCCTTCGTTACTCCATTGATATCCTTTGTAGTTCCATCCCAGATGGGAACCACCCTACGCCCCTAAACAGGACTATAACCTCCCTGGTGGCTCACTCTTAAATATTTCTATACGGGTAGGTTGCTATACAAGTGTGCTCCCCGGGTATAACCTACTTGGTGACCGTGATTTAGGCTGCTTTTGTGCTTTCCTGGCATCTAATGACTGGTATTTTATGTACTTGTGTAATGTTATGTTCATTTGATGTATTGATTTGTATTATATTTTGTATGTTGTGACATGTATCTTTCGCCCGAACTGTGTTACAGGCAAGAATTTCTTTTCTTCATAATAATTTTGCTTTGAAAGTTTATAACTTACTTAATAGACTGAAAAGTTTGCAATTCATTTATTGAGTGTGTTTAATGTAACATTTATCAATGTTTCGATGTAATTGTTTGTGCAATGATTTTCCGAAAGACCTCAAATCAAAGTGGACCTAAATGTTCTTTCAAGAATAAATATAGTCTGTCGCCCACTATTGTTAACTACGCTGCAACTTTACGATATTGAAAGTGGCTCGATGACACCCGAGGGAGATGTAACTGGATATTAATTTTCTGTCTAGGTAGAGCAACTTTATTTACTATATTTTAAAGGTTAGCAATACGGTTCTTGGCCTAAAACATTTGCAATTATTATCAGGGAGTTGGTGTTATTTTGAGTGTAGCAGGCCTACTCAAATGGTTTGTGGTGGGGTGGGGGATTCTAATGTGTAGCGTGCATTCCGATGTCGTTTTTGTTTCAGGAGAAATATCTTATATCATATCATATCATTTATTTCGTCGATAAAACATATAGACCCTATAATACAAAGACAAAGAAGGTTTCAAGATAGAAATACAAGCACAAAAAAAGTTTTAATATTCATTTTTAAAAAAGAAAAAAAAAACTTCATTTTATTTAAAAATTCTAAAAGTTTTGCATACTTGTTTGAATTTTATTTTATAAGTCAGTAACACGGAGAGCTCCCTGACAGTTTAAATTTTCTTACTTTTGAGCAATCCTGTTAATACGAATGATTACCCTCCAGTATTTGTACTGAATGCTCCGTAAGGAGACAGTAGGCCCTACGTCCTCGAATAAAATAAAATGTTGATATCGCAAAAGTTTTATTTTCTGACAGAAGGTCAGTTCAGATTAATGCATGATCGATGCTGACGGTTTTGTTAGCTCTACTTAATAAGAAATAACGGTATACAAAGGTTCACGAGAGATCTGTGCACTCGATGGATAACTTGTGGATTTAGGAATAAAAATACGTCACCAACTAATGCCTGAATGTGATTGGCTGAAATTGCTGCGATCGGCTTACTGGTTGGTACAGCGCGGTCTATCGCGAACAGGATCTGTGTCTGAGCACATCAGCTGAGGAGCTGCTCGGTCCTAGCACCGAAACAACTTTGTTTATAATTGCTGGTGGTGTACCTCGGGGTGGTTCTGGATTAACATGGCTACCGAAGTGGAATGGGACGATGATGAACTGGACCCCAGAATTCAGGTAACTAACATTCGTAGTGATTATTGTGGTAGGCCTCATGTCTTGTCTTTGACTTGATGTGGCCGACGCGAGGTCAGCATTTATTAAATGTTTACTTGTGATTAGACTTCGCTCTAATGAAATTTTGCCATGGGCACAATCAGTACTACAATTAGAGTTGTACAATTTCAGTTAGATAATGTGCAATGATGTTTACACAATATCTCCTAATGATATGATGTATAATGGCCCTTGTATGAACTGCAAGTTAGTGATACACCACCACCCCCAAACACCATGTTTTTTTTTTCCTACACCCTTGACCATAGAGAAAAGTTTATACTTTCTCCACTTACAGTAACATTGGAGTGTTAAAGTTTTTTTCATAATGAAACTGACTTATAAGCAGTTAGTTAATAATTGTGTTTTTCATTTATTTGTCAAATTTTTGTTTGTTATTTTAGTTTTCGGAAGATAGGAAACAAAAACACATTTGGGTACTGTATTTATTACACTTCGGGCATCTAATCCTTGTTTCGGACCTACATTTCCGTGACCTTTTGCTTTGGGCTTGAAAATATTTGTGACAAGTCTATAAATGTATGAATTTTTATATATTGTTTACAGGTTGAATTAGAAACACTCAATACAACTTCAGAGGACATTAATACATTTGAGAAAAAGCTTGAGGTATAGTTCAATCTATTATAACAATTATTTTATTTTCAATTAAGAACATAATTACATATCATTACCTCCTAATTTAACTGTTTTAAGTTTATTTTTATGTTTAAATGAATAGATAATATGGTAAATGTAAATATTTGTTCAAAACTTGTAACTGCCGCAGCTTTTTATTAGGCATTTTTTAATTTTTTTATTTTACAGCTGCTGCATTTGGGGGGTGGTAGTGGTGCTGGCAGGGGGAATTTTCCCCCGACGGACAGGCGTGGACCCTCTGTCATCCAACTAGGTTGTCGGATCAAAAGTTATAATTTTCCTTCCCAAATTTTAATTGCCAATCCCTAAAATTGTGGTCTAAAAGCACACTTTGGACCTTAATAAGGCATAAAATCTCCCCTACCAGGCCGATGACCAAGGCTTCGTCGGCCCCTTGGTTTGGATCCCTCCGTCAGACACGTCCGTGGACCCCTCGTCGGCAAATTTCTGGCGCGACCAAAATTATAATGGAGAAAAAAAAGAAAATTGTATTTTTGGTTCCTTCCTCCTGTAGCGCCTTGAGCACTACTGCAGTGGATTTGTGCGCTTTTATAAGTCTTATTATTATTATATTCAAATGTAAGTCTGAGAGTGCCATTTCCGGCCATTTATAGGTACCATAATCAAATTATCTTACCTCATCCCTGACCATGGTAAAGTTGAGGTGGAATTGACCACTTTTTTATGTCATATTAAACAGTTTGTCTCCAAGGGAAACAATTTGTGGTTTTTTTGTTTTGAGCTGAATGGATAAATACCTTGAAAACATATTACATCATGCAAATGACACCTTTCTTGGTAATACCAGACTATAACAACTCCCTGGTAATGCATTTGATATTTGCATCAATTCATGCTGTTGATTAACAGCAGAGCATGGTGTGATTTCTTTAACTTTACTTCATATCAATCAATAAATTTATAACATGGGCAGCACAAAGTGGTCCAGCAGGTCATCTGACCAGTATTTTGCTGAGAATGTTTTTTGAGATTTTGAAAGTGCTATTTCCAAGCACCTAGAACTTGTGTTAAATCCTAAAAGAATCTCAACCGTACCCCCAAACATGGTGGGCCTGATGTTGGTGTAGAGAATCCTGCCTCATCAGTAACTAAAATTTTGTTTCTGCCCCTGTATAAGGATAACAAAATGTATTGTTTTGTTTTTGTACAAGAATGTGATTCATTGACTGACTGATTGATTAATTCATTGATATTAATTGATTCATTAATCGACTAATTGAATTGAATATTGATAGTTTTATTAATACTGTATATTGATTGATTGAATGATTATTGATGAATTGATGATTGATTCATATGTTGATTTAAGGGCGGATCCAGCGAAAAATATAAAAGAGAGAGAAAAAATTGAGAAGAGGTAATTGGAGGAAAGAGGGAAAAAAGGAAGTGTGCCTATGAGATCAGTGGCGCATGGAAAACTTCAGAGCTCCATTATTTTATTACTCACTAATTTTGAATTTTCTTTGATTGACAAGGAACACAACGCAATATCACCATCGCCAATTTTTTTCCAAAGATTTCACAAGTCAGGATGTAAAAAAGGCCAGGATGCCCAGCCAGCCATTTTACCACCCTACGTTTGTCAAAATTGTTTTTTAAAATTGAGATAAAATATTCAATTTTTTTATTCTGAATGAATGCCATTTCCAGGCATCTAAGAGGTGCCATAATCATAATTTGCTTTGCGACTCCGAGTAAAGAATAGACTATAGGTCCTTGATCAGACCCTTGCGACACCCGTGTCTAAGGGAGGGGGGCATATAGATCCTGTCAGGAGGAAGTCAATAATTTTGTCGAGGAACACTGCTTTGAAATAGCATTTCTACCATCTGAGAGTGTCTAAAGGGGCCTATTCTTTAAAAAAAATTGCTCACCTCAGCCCGCATCCATGGTGAGCTGGAGTAAATCAAGGAAAAGGTAATCTGACTCCTCGTCGGGAACTTTCTGCCGCTGATCTTTTTTTCAAATTTATTGATTGAATTTACAACCTGTTATTATAATTTAGCAGATTGTTATTAAATTTATGCCATATTTATCGGTTTGCCAAGTAATCAGTTGGTGTAGCAATTTGTGGTTTGCAATTCTCATTCTGTTCAATCGATCAATAAATACCTTGACGTCAATTCATGCTGATGATATAACATCAAGGCATGATCATTTTTATTGACTTCTAATGTTTTGCTTTCACATTCATCAATGTGACTTATTAATTGATTAATAAATTCATTCATTTTGATTCATCCATTAATAATGTTGATTATTAATTGATTGGTTGATTATTAAATTGATTGTTAGTTGATTGATATTAATTGATTTCTTGAAAAGTAAGAATTATTCCATTTTCTCTTTTTTCCTTAATGAAATATGCAAACTGATCTTAGAAAACAATTGGTAAAAGCAGATAAATATGACAAATAATTTATCAAGAAATCATTTAATCAAGAACATACTTGAAAAAGATCATAAATTTTAAGTGTTCTGTACAGTATGCAACTTCCTGTTTTACATAACTATGGTTGAAAGTTGCATACTTTTTCCTACAAGATAGTACGCTTAACACTGACTAGAACCACCATGCAGTTTATTTCCGGAATAGATAACAACAGTAGTATCATTGACCATATCATTGATTTGCAGTATATTAACTTTATCTATATAAATAACAGTTACAAAACTAAGCATTGCAGCGATCTTCTATCGAGATTGGTGTACAGCAGATGATTTCCTATTCTTCCTGTATTGGACTACTCCGTGATTATATTGCAATCATCAGGAAATAGTAACTCCTACTATTCCGTTGAAATGTTTTCGCAACCTTGAATTTTCTAATATTTTTCTGTCGTCATCAACAATTGTTCCTTGACACAGAGTAACCTACATTTTTAATATACTTATGATGCATTTTTTATATTTTGGTTTCTGTGTATCATAGAACACAAATTCTATTCATCATAGCTTTATGGGCTTCTGACATTTGCTTGGTATTAACCATAGAATTAGGGTAAACAAACTGGTATACATTAAAAGGCCATAATTAAAACCTAAAATTTAGCATATACAGTACCTGGTGCTGTCTGATGTGTTGTTAAACAGCTGTGGTTCCTGAATTTTTGTTTGAAGAATATTGAATATGTCATGATAACAATCAGTTTAACCATCATAATTATTAATGTTATCATTAGATAATTAAATATTTAATGATAACAATTTTCCTATGATTATTATCAATTTCATTAAACATATTATTTTTATTGTGTTATTATTACTTTCTATTATTGTTATTTTAATATTTTTATTTACTCTGTGAATTGGTATTTTTATTATAAAATTTTAAAAATTCAAGATATATTTTTTATTAGATTTTACTGTAGTTTATAATTATTCCATCGTTCATCATTATCATCAAATATATAATTAGTTTTATTAGTTAATTTTTTGCTGCTTCCATTGTTGTTAATGTTGCTGTTTTTGTTGTTCCATATTTCAATGTACAGTAATTGAATGTTACAGTGTTTGAAGTGTGTGAATCTTATTATTTCGGTGACAAGCAACACCAGGGTAGCTTTGTGTTTATATCATATCATAATATTCTAATCTACGCTAATAATAGTGGTTCTTTCAATAGATAATAGAAGGTCAAAAATCTAACAAGATAAGTTTACATTGTGTTAACATAGCTTCGTTTATCATGTCTGACCTAGTGGGTATATAACAAGTAAATTTGTTGCACTTCCCTTTATGGACTGTAATAGGCCTATGTGTTTTTACTGTATTTATTGGTATAATTAACTATTCAATGGCGGATTTTAGGGGTTGCCAAGCTGAGAAAAAAAGAAAATTCTAGATACTCAAATTTTGAGTCTAAGTGTGCCATTTCCAGCCATCTAGAGGTGCCATACTCATGGACCCCTCTATTTCAAATTCTTGAATCCACCACTGCTCTTTAAACCCACCATTTCGTCTAGTTAAACTATTCAGCTTTTTCTTTTCATAAATTTACAAATTATCTGCATCAAAGTTATAATATAAAAAATGAGTACAATGCACTCAATAACATTATTGTCAAACCAGACTCCCCAATTGCCATTGTTGTTATGTTTGTTATTTTTATTATGTACTCTTTTGTGAACGTCATGAAGCTATTTACTAGACTCTATTGTTTGCAGTTCTCTTTTCACACTCTGTCAACAAGATAGACTCTAAAAAAGGCAACTTAAATTACTAGGCAAACAACAGACTGACAAATAACAATAGCAAAACAGGGCCATTCCTACATGTAATCAAAATGACTTCCTACATGTTGTTATTAAATGTACTTTTTGGAATTTGAATTTTTAAAATGCTACTTATTACCAGTCAGTGGCTCCAGATGTGTGCTATGGGGCCCCTAATAAGTGGCCCCATAGAGCCCCTAACAAGTGACCCCATAGGGCCTCTGATCAAGGTCTGGGTTAAAATCTGATAGAGCCCATAAAAGAGTAGATGGATCATGGATTAGGATGGTACAAATTGTGCTTTATAGATCACAGTAATAGCTATTGAAATCAAAATAACTTGGATTGGTAAATTACTTGTTTTTAATCTGAACTCAATGCCGTGGTAGTGGGCATTGGGGGGTGGGGTGGGGGGTTGTTTTTCGACGAAAGGATATACCTCCTGCCTCAGCTGTCACTGTTAAATTTCTAACATATTCCATTAAGACCGTTCTTTACCCTACCTCTATTTTGATCTGAACCTGTTAGATAATTCTAATTATCAGATTTTATAATATAATTAATTGTATAATTTTAAATTATTTATATCATCCTAGAATACAAGAGCTGTGTTCAAGCAAACTTTGGCAGAATGTAATGAAAAGCTGCAGTTGACTGCTAAATACTGTGGAAAGACAGTGAATAGAGCACTGATCTACTATCAAGCAAGAAAATCATCCCATCAGGTATTAATTAGTATATGATATAGTTAATTAATTAATTAGTGTATATATATATATATATATATATATATATATATATTATATATATATATACACATTCATATATATATATATTATGTACTTATAATAATTTATTGATAATATTTTATTTATTTTATAGACTTGTATATTTTTAATTTTGCCGGAAATACTAACATGGCCAATAAATTTCATAAATATGTATATATTATTTTAAAGGCTCAACAGGATGTGCAAGCTTCTGTTAACAAATATCAAAAAGCAGTCAGTGTGTGTCAAGCCGCAAAGGAAACCATAGCACTTGCGGAGGAAGCATCGGTGACAGGAAACAAGACAAGAGATTTTAATAGTGCACTTCAAGAGATGCTAAATCATGCAACTGCTAAGGTATCGAGGAACAATCTCTTTTAAATTCACAGTATAATAATACATTCGGAAAATTAGGATATTAATAGGGTACTATCAAAATTTAAGATGTATTTGAAAATGTTAAGCTTGTTTTCAGGTAATTCTGAAAAGATGTGAACATTAACATCAATATTGTCATGGCAACTTTTGTCCCATAGTTTTTTTGCCTGATTCACCCTGTTTCATGCCTCTGGTGCTTTTTATCCCATCCTTTGAATAAAAGATCAGTGTTCAATTTGTTGGTTTTTATGTAACAGAAGACGTGTATAAAAGAAGCAATAAATCTATAACAGAAGCAGAGGTGAATAATATACCTGAAAAAATAAATACAAAATCAATAGTTTATAGCTAGGAGACAAATATAACAATGCAAACATAATCATTGTGCTCAAAGTGGATCACCATCAAGTGGTCATCTATAAAAACATAGTCTATTTTGTGAACTTTCCTGGATAAACCGACTAATTGCATATTCTCTCTTACAAGAGAACACCACTTGAAAAATAATTCAAGATTATTATATATTACATATCAACTTAAAAAATTAATTAATTAAAAGGAATATTTTAGGTTTATGTGTTCTGTAGTTCTATATATGTGGCAAAGACAAGCCAAACCAGTCATTCGTTGCAATTTGTGTTTCAGAGATAATGGCCAAAACATGCTGGAATGTCAAAATTTTTGAAATCTATATTATTGCACTAAACAACCCTTCATATATTTATACATCATGCTATGCTGTTATTTTTCCCATTTTCAATGTTAAAACAACAATTTTAATGATTTGGTGATGGTCTCCGCCTGAGAAATGCCCGAAATCATAAACTTTGAAGGCCGATTCCTCAAATATTGTTCTTTAAACAACTCTGTGTTTAAAACCGAAAGGTCCACTGATTAATCTCAGATAAGAAAGTATAATACATACTCTAAGTATTGAAATACACGCCATCGTGTTGAGATTCAATATTTCGACATTAATTAATTCCTGATGATGACATAATTAATGTCGAAATATTGAATCCCAACACGATGGCGTGTATTTCAATACTTGGAGTATGTATTATACTTTCTTACCTGTGTTTAAACACTTGTAACTTCTTGAGGAAGTATCGCATTTCAATGATTCTTTCACCATTTTATCACTCTCACTTTACTGTTTAACGCTGTATTAATAACTAAAAATAAATTTTTGCGACCAGTGACTGGTTTGGTTTGTCTTTGCTACATATGTATAAAACAAAGTAAGCAGAATCTTTGTGCAGGTTAACAATTGATTTGCTTCTTGCAGTTGGGTCAAGTTATCTTTATACAGTGAGTATGTTATTTGTTTTTTCCTTTCAGTTAAATGCTGCTGAGAAGGAGAGAGAGGAGAGTGAGACAATCCATCTAGAAAAAGCAGCAGTTTACGCCATGGCTCAGAAAAAATCCGACCAACTGAAGAAAAAATATAGCAAATCAATTGCAAAATCAAGGTAACCTAAAACACAAATAATTTTCAGGGAACTCCATGTTTGAGATATAGCAATCAAAGAGAGTTTCGTAGAAAAAAACACAAAGAACATTTGAAATATGGTTTAGAAATCATTCAGTACAAACTAAAATTGCAGTTAATTGGGCAAACATTCGTTGCCAAATGTAACAAGCTACACCAATTAATTCCCTACTACTGTATTTTAGCCCTTCCTCTTTTTAAGATACACAGCCATTAGGTTTTGAGCTCTAAGGCCCTAACCCCATTTAATCCCCATCTTCATTAAAAAGATTAAACATACCCAATTTCAGGGGTGTAGGGTGGTTTCAGTTTTGTGGGGGGTAGATGTTGCGAAAATTGAGAATGCGGAACTTGGGGTTGGAAAATTGAAAATACAGAACTAAATCCCTGTTTTGATAAGAACTTAATGGTCAGTTTTAGTATTTTAACTCACTTATTTTTTATTTCAGAGTCTATTATGAACAGAAGTATCAATTTGAAACACAACTTCTAAAGATTAAACAAGAAGTGATAGATGTTCAGAAATTACTTGTAGAAAAGAAGAAAACATACAGAAACGCACTTGATAGCCTTGAACAAATTTCGGAAGAAATCCATTTAAAGCGTACTTTTAGTCTTCCACTTGGGCCTCGGGAAGCTGGTGTGGGTGAAGATAGCCTTGAAGGCAGTTGTGGTAGCGAAGCAGATAGTCTTGAAATTAAGTTTAATGATGGTAAGTTGCAATTTTGTTTGAATAGTTTAATTGAAATACAAGTGTTATTAAATACTTTTAAAAAATGTGTATACTAAGGAAGTATTTAATACTCAAGTAGTTCATTTTACATATTAGTATTTCTATTAATGTATCTGATGTCTCTTTAGCTTTGTGTTTTTGTTGTTGTTTTTTTTTTTAATTGGTGTAATCAATTTTTTTTATTTTTGAACTCTTTGTTGTATTTTACATTGTTTTTTTTAACAATATTTAAAGAGGGTAACACTTCCAACTTCACCCAAGGTGGTGATGTTCAGTAGCCCTCTTTTTAATAAATAATATACAACATCTTACAATAAATAACCACTTAAATACAAAAATAAATTAAACATATATAAATATATATGGATGAATAAAATAAATAAAAAAATAAATAACATAAATTAATTTAAAAAATAAATAAAATTAGATAATGTTAAATTTAAAATATAATCAATTCCTAATAATACAAACATGTAATACAATTTGTAAATAAACAATACAATAAATAAATAAATTTGTATTGAAAAATATTGATTTATCAGTGTCATAAAAACAAAACAACAAACAACAAATAACAAAAGACTAAACAATATTTAAATTTCCAATTTTACTATTTAAGTTGTGTTGGAGATTTCCATTGTACTATTTTTTTCTAATTTTGGAATAGTAATATGGAAAAGAGATCAAAATAAAGATGTGGGTTGAAGTTCACAATACTCACCCTGACCCATGACATATGGTTAACCCAGTGTATAGGGAAAAGAACTAGGTCAAATGCTAAACTGTTTCAGCAGATGATGTTTGGATAACAACAGTATGTGGCAGAGCCAAGCCAAAGGAAGAATAAGTCAAAATTTTCAAAACTGACTTTTGTACATATTATGAAACTAGACATTATTATCTTCAAAATGAAAAAAGAATCACTTAATATGATAGTTTATGGTGAAGTTATCGGCAATCAAAGTTAGGATACTTGGTAAGTGTATTTTGAGAACTGGCTTTGAAAATCAGATTTTATGTCTGTATGCTAGGAGCATTTATCGATTATAAATCAGAGGAAGGTATATGTAGGATGAAAGTTAAATGTTTAATATGTATGTTTTAGAGATTTATAAAAAATCGGGAAAAAAACGGCTGATTTCACGTTTGTGCATTTATTGGAAAACTGCCTGTGCGACTTATCCCTCCTTTGGCTTGGCTCTGCCACATATGGAATTTATGCGGAAATCTGGTTAAAGTTCATCTGTTATATGAGAAACAGTAAAAAAAAAAAAACAATTTGCTCCCTCCTAAGCTTCAACAAACTGTGTTAAAAGTGTGGCTTGCTATAAAACAATTCATATAATCAAAGATACTAGAAACACAAGATAGAGTTTTCCACAGAAAAAAAGTGTTCCACCGAAATGCATGGTGGGAATACAAACAATGGGGCGCCGTGTACGACTGGATCTAAAAAAGTTTCTGCCAAATTTTACATCACGGTGAATACCCGAGTGAATACATAACCTCTTTTGGCAGTCCGTTTGGTGGAAGTAGACATTGTTGCTACCCATAAAATACAAACAAGTAGGCATAAATAAATCAAAAGAATAGAATAACACACACGAAAGTGTAGAATCATATGACCGGACTGTGATTAGTGATGAAGTTATTCCATCATTAGCTGATTTTAACGGAAAGAGAAAGGCGCCGCGTACGTCTGGATTTACTTAGCAACAGAATGGCGCCCTGTACGTCTGGATGTGAACTGGATAAATGTGTGTAAATTGCTAAATTGGAAACTGATGGCCGTTGCTTACGACTGGATTTGCGTGAAAGATGTGACGTATAACCGCCTCACTTCTGCTATACGAGTGCTCTATCTTGTATTTCTAGTATCTTTGATCTAAAGTAGAAGAAATCTAAAGAGAAGCAAGCATATAAATAAGAATAACACTGATGAATTGTGATATATAACAGTTAAATAATAATAAACAACAATGAATATAATGTAAAATTTATGTAGAATAGAAAAGTACCCTGTTTCTTTATTATACTTATATCTCCATATTAATAATATTATTATAGGCCTCAGTAATACTATTAAACATAATCTGTTATACTGACTGATTTGCTAAAGTGTCAATGTAATCAATTTACATCAGTGACCACTGAATATTCTGTTAGCAGGATGGTTAAAATTACTGGTAATAATAACAAATAATATTAAACAGCTCTAGAAGATGATTCTCTCCAAAAGCAGGGATCATCTCCATAAACAAGGAAGTGACAACATAAATACAATTAATTTTTTTTTATTGGAAAGTGGCTAATTTGTAGGTTTATATCTGACTATACTGTATCCCTGTAAAAAACATTGTCTTTTTTCACTCCCTATTTAGCAATTCATTATCATATCTGTGACCTGTCTCCATGGTTACATAAGCCTTTAAGATGTGGTTCACTTTTTTGTTGTTGTGCTGATTCCAAGAAAGCTAGTGTTGTTTAAGCTGATTAACCTATGTCAATGACGATTTTCAGTAGCAATTGTAATTGCATTTGGCTTAGGACCAATTAATTAATTACTATATCATTGTATTAAAGATTTAGAGCCTAGTTCTGTGTGGTGCTAAAGAAATATATATTCATTGGCATGCTTGGGGATGATGAGGGAATGGCGGATGCAGATGTAATCCCACCAATGGCAAGACTAGTTTCACTTAAAATGAGTTAAGAATGACCATTAAAATTTCATTAGGGACTTAGTTCCGCATTATTAATTTTCGCACCCCCAAGTTCTGCATTCTCAATTTTCGCACCCCTTAGTTTCTCAATCTCAATTTCCAAGACCCTCCCTGAGGATGAAATCAGCCCCTTGTAATTCAATATTTGCACAAGACAAAAAGAATATTTTATTATTATAGGATGCAAGACTATGTTTTTATAACAGACTGTTTTGAGAAAGCCAGTTCTCAATTAACTATATGACATATTGTTTATGTGGTAGGCCTGTTTAAGTATACTGTATTGTACTGTATTAGCTTTCCCAAAACTAAAATCTTTTTCTTGTCAATTAATTGAGATGCATAACTATAAATAGTGTTCTTACATTGTATTCTTTGCAGATAGCCACTTGCCTAGTGGTAAATTAATCTTAAGATTTTCATAGTAAAAAGAGCAAAAGTATTGCCTATGGGATTTATTTTTCAAATTATCTTTTTCCTGTTTTTTTCTTTTAGATAATGACTCCATGAGTGATTCCGCTTCCTGTGATTCTGATTATTTTTCGTCTGCTCCGACATCTCCATGCAGCGATACTAGCACTACTCTTCTTGATAGCCTTCCTGAATTGGACGTAATGAAGACATTTCAAAAAAGCCCTTTCAAACGTTCATCCACTACAAATAGTCTAGAAGACTACATCAGTAATTCTCTACAAAACCTCACAATCAGTAAGCATTGTGAGGATGAGATTAGAGAGACATATACTCACATTGAATCAAACATTGACAGATGTGAAAATGGTGGCAATACAGAAATGAAAAACTTGAAATTGGAAAGTGTAAAATCACAAGCGGACAGAGCAGAGGAAATTGCAGTACGATCAAGCGGAGAGGGTGCTGTTGATGAAGAGTTCAAAGAATAGAGTCTAGAATTTAACGTCTCTATTGCAGATACAGCAATAACCATTCAACCTTATAGGTTTTCCTAATGCTTTAATACTGCTACAGTGAAAATGAGAAGGCATTCATGTGTTTGAGCTCTGATCGACACCTTGAAGGCTTTACAGAAGGAAAAATTGGAAGGGATAAGTTTGGTGTATCTGTTCCAGCTGCCGAAGTAGGCCTATTAATTATGTCTTAGTTACATATTGTTTGTTTAATCCTTGATGAAGGAAACTTGAATGGTAAGGCAACCATTAATTTCATTCCATATGAAATTTCTTAAACAGGCTTTTTGATTTTGCTAGCATTGCCTAGGCCAGTTTTGCCTTGTTGTAAGCCAAACAAAATGTGGCTTTACTATTGTAAGAACTATAGTTTCAGCAGCTGTCGACAAAAGAAAAGAGATTTTGGAGATGATATTACTGCATTTTGTTGTCTTTGGTTTGCATCCTTCAGCAGTTAATTAATTCCACAAGTTATAACCAATTTATTATTATGCTGCCAATTTTTGGGCCTAATTTTTCCTCTATGAAACCACCATATTAGTCATGTACCGTACTTAAAACCTTCATTTGTTGCCCATATCTCATCATCACTACCTTTTTAAATAAGTCTTTATTTTTTCTCAATGTTTACTCTTTTCAAATGGATTTTCACCTCCCCTTTGTTAAAATATTTGTAGTGGCAGTTTGGCACAGTGGTTGAGGTTCAGGCTTTTGATTGTAAGGTCGGGGTTTTGAGTCTCCGCTGTACAGATTCTCTTGTGTCCTTGGGCAAGGCACTTCAGCTACATTGCTTCAGTCCACCCAGCTGTACCAGCAAACTCCTGGGGACTAACCTGCAACAGACAGTGTCCCGTCCAGGGGGAGTAGGCCTACAGCTCTCATTCGCTTTACACTACAGAAACTCGGGATTATAAGCTCTAGCTCTATGAGCCCTAGTGGCTCGGAAAGGATTCAGTTAGTTTGTTAAAATATGACTGTTGTGGATTCATCCAATATTCACATTCAATAATTATAGCTGATTCTCGATTAAGGAATAAAACAATTGATAAACGAATGCTAACAAGTAATATACAGGACTATGCCTGATAGGTTCATAACTTCATATCCTTCTGTATTCAAGCACTGTTTCTGCCATTACCTATTTGTTTATAATATAAACATTATATATACTGTATTTTTAAAAAATTTATAAATATTTGATTATTGTTACTTTCTTTCTGCCACAAGGCAATGCAAACCAAAAAAAAATGTAATGTTGTAATGGCAATGTTGATATGTTCTGAGTTGAGTGACTTAATGTCATGGATGATACATTGTGAAGTTTTCTTTTTATATTTTTGTGCTGAGCTGTATCTATTATAGATACATTAAGTGTCAGAGAACTTGTGTGGCCATTGTATGAATTGCCATGTTTAAGGTCAGTCTTTCAGTATACTATGCTGTGTACTTGTAAAATATATAACTATATAATACTACTATTGTGTACTTACAAACTATAAAGCTTTCAAATTGTATATTGTAAAACAGATAATTATAAAAGACTATTATTTGAGCAAATTGTAGATTTATTGTAATATTTGTTTTTTATTTAGAAAGTAAAATATCTAATGACATATATCGTATACTTTTCACAAAACAAACCTTTAATATTTAAATAATGCATTTTTTCTATATTCCCAGTGTCAGATCCAAGGGTGACGAATGGTGCAAACTAATTACTTCTACCCCTGTTGCAGCCAAATAGTAAACGTGAAATCTTAGATAACAGATTAAAATAGCTAATACCCTAGATTTTCCAGGGGAGTAGGCCTAGGCCTCTCACTATAGAGAAGGGGAACCTTTGCCAAACCATTGCCTCAAATCATGGTCTTTGATTGACTTTACGACCCTGGGCGAAAGCATTCTAGATATGCCCCAATTTCACACATGGTGTGTTACAGATGCTTAGCTTGGGTTTAATAACCACAAGGAAGAGGAACATTATAAATGCCTGTACCAGTACCAGATATCAATTAACTTCGCTTCAGGTCTCATATTGAGACTTGTAGTAGTGTTATGCCACACTTGTGGAAGACAGTTACTTGTTGATGTAGCTTCCAATTCTTTTTTAATCAAAAGCTCAAGATATAGAAAGAGTTTTGTATTTTGTCATATTGTGAGTTTGATATTGAGATTTATGTTTTGGGGTTCCTCTTTATATTTTTTCAAATACAGTATTATTATTTGTGAAAATGTTAGTTTTTGTTACAAGAAATGTGTTCTTGTCAATGGAGATTTAAAAAAAATGGTTTTAAATCTAATGAGTTATAAAAATGGGGGGAAAAAGACAAGTGTTGCAACACTTCTTTTGAATACCTTTATATTGTATAATCATGTTTATTCAAAATTCCAGAAAAAAATAAATCAAAAAACAGCAATATGCTCTTAGTTTTTGTGTACAAATTCCATTCAACAACAACATGGCAAAATGAATCGGGGGACAGAAACGTGTAGAGAACTTAAAGCAGCAAACATATAATTGGGAACACTGCTTTGAAATTTTAGCATTTTTAGTTTGGAAGTGCAAGTTTGTGGTGTCTACGCGGTGCCTCTTAAAATTTGCTTTGTGTATTGTGTTTCTTATCACAGTTCAGTACAATATCTGTATGTACCAGATAACTGAAGGATACAAGTGCAAGACGTCACATTCTTTACTTGTCTGATGTCCAATATCTGCCCACACAAAAATAAGATCACAGACACCCACCTTGGCTATGGATACCTTAATAAATGTAGTTATATCGGTAACATCCAAAAGCGAACAGAATGAAAACATGCTTTGCCTGAAAATTTGAGGTTTTGCTCCTAAATATCGGTTGCAGCATACCATACTCCAACTTTCCTCTTCTTACTTTGTCTAGTCCTACTTTTCTTTTTCTTTCCTGATAATTAGCACCTTTAGCACGCTTTTATCTGAGTTTGCAAGAAACCCTGCAATGATCCTGCTAATCTCAAACGGCAGATGGCCAACAAGCTTATACATCACCACCAATTTCATCTGCTGTTGAAACTCACAGCATTCTTGTCACAAACCATCATCTGGACGATTATCTTTTCTGCACCAGAACCATTCGTGATCTTAGGTTTCCAAATGTCTTCATGTAATTTTTTTCATTCAAAAAGCACCCCTTGAAATTTCCGAATTCCCATAAAAGTTCCCAATTTTCATATATTTCCATAAGCTCCCCCTCAGTTTCCACTTTGAATAAGCACCACTCAAAAAGTGCAAACAATATTTTAGGCACCCAGGCGCTTGCATACTGTTGAAAGTGTGCTACAAAGCTATTAAAATTAAAAGCCGAGATCTGAGGTAGCAATAGTTCGTTGCTCATTTTTTAATCCAACACTAAGGGTGTATGACCATAGTTTACAAAACAATAAAAGGAGACACAATAAGACGTTCGACATTCATTAATTTATCGTTGACACCAGAATTGGATAATTCACAAAGCAAGACTGTACTACTAACAGTTAAAGACAATTTTCAGAAGGTTAAATCCAGGGTACAATCACATACAGAGCACCAGGTAACCCTTCAGCTGGCACTTGCTGTGTTGTATGAACTCTGCTCCCTGTCAGCGCTAGGGTTGATGAGACACCTACTGATTGTCGGTAGAAAAATGCATGTGTGTCATGACCTTGCATTCTCTAGAGAATCACGCTTGCCGACAACCGTTGACTTTACAGAACAAATCTAAAGTTAAAAAACAAATAATTATTTTACTGTTATAGCAGGTACTGTAGGTATATATGTATAATAAACCACTAAAACACTACATTCTATATTTCTATAAGTGCATTAATGCACTATTTTCTACAATTTTTAAAACATGATTACTAGCTAATATAGAGCCCTTATACAGACTATAAATCTCATCCAATCACTAATGTAAAGTATTAACACAACATTTTCTTTTAAAACAAATGCTTTATAAAGCATTATATAATTAAAATTATGAAGATCAAAGTATAATTTTTAACATAACTAAAATTATCACTCATGACTTAAATCCAATACTTAAATGTTCTAATTATTTTTTAAGCAAAAACAATCCTTTGGAATTAAACAGTTTTGTATTTCATATTATTATTCAGAATGTTTTCATCTGCTTAGAATTGTTAGGTACAGGTTTTTTTAGCCATAATACTATATAGAAAGCAAAGGAAACAATGAAAATTGAAAATTATCCTAAACTAACTGCTTGGATAGTATTCATTTAGATAAAATATACTGAGTATTAACAACACAAACTGGTTGAAGTACTTCTTAACACATTTTTTTTTGTCCTTTTTTATGTCTTTAAATTTTTCTTTCCTTTCCAGTTCCATGCACAAATGTTATAATTTAGCATTCATATAGTCCTAGGTTATTTTAAAAGACAATACAAACTTTTTCTTAATGGCAATTCATACATACTGTATATATGAAAGCCTATCTTTCTTCGGAAGTTTCCTGCTTTTATATTCACACTTCCTCATTTTCCTTAGCTCACTCGCAAAATATTATCATTGTTTTCTTTTTGGAAAGGTTAACCACCACTACTGTTTAGTACCATGGACCAAAATTCATTATCTATTTCTAAAGCATTGTACAATTTGTTTTGTTTCCAAAAAATAATTGGTATTTATTTATTCTAATGCATGGAATAACATAATATAAATAAAGAAATAAAGAAATAATATTATTTAAAAATGCTGTAGATTATTCAATGAACTTTGACCCCTGCTACACACCTTTTTTTATGTTCTTATTTTTCCAATAAACAATGAAATCTGTTTAATACAATACAATAATCCCTATTCACCATTAAAAGAGCTAGATAGCACACAAAATCATTTTTATTTTTGTGAGAATTTTCTTTTCAATGTAACAAAATTATGGAAAAACAATTTAAAATGAATATTGTGTATTATGTAGCTGTCCAAATGATACCTATGATTAGAACCACAGCTTTTTGTGACTGTAACGTGAAGGGCAAGATAAAGTCAGCCATTTGCACACACAAAAGAGATGGGTGAATGAATATACATTAACAGTAACCATATTAGGTAAACTTTCATTTGGTATAAAAGCCAAATATTTTTTTTTTACATGCCACTAGTTTTTATCAACTTCGCTGATGAACGACAATTAAAATTGGAACTGTACGTCATCAAATTATTACTGTACGACCCTTTTTTTTTGCACTCCCCTTAATTTTCACGATAAAACAACGATTGTGAAAGTTTAGGGCGTGCGAAATTCTGAATGATGATTTTCGTCTTCAAAACAAGGCTATAGATAGGCCTTGCTAGTATTGAACTGATATTCCTTCAATAAAGATTTCATGGAAACGGTCTTGCTTCTTCAGTATTATTTTTCATCCATTCAATCACATTTTAAAAGTTAAATGCAGTACTATATAAAAGATACGTCATATTCTTATTCTGAAAATGTTAAGCTATCTTGGCTAGGCCAGTACATCATGCTTGCATCACACTTCACACAGCCAGACAGGACAAAGTACAAGTGGTGGTCTATTTTCCTAGCTAAGCATATGCCTACCTTAAATGGAATAAACATCACAGCATTGTATTTCTTCTACAATACGGAATTTCCATTCCATTCCCGATGATGACATAATTAATGTTGAAATATTGAATCCCGACACGATGGCGTGCAATTCGATATGTTGTATTATACTATCTTATCTAAGATTAATCAGTGGACCTTTCGGAATTTTCATTAATTGGCAATTAACTATTACATCTTTTTATAAAACATATCAATGTTGTTGCTTCTTCTTTGGTACGAATGTTAGGCCTATCGCCACAAATGTGAACTATTGATTTGAAAAACATTGGTCAAGCTAGCTGGCAGGCTGGAGTCGCTGAAGTAGGCCTAGGCCTACCTAAGGTAGCTCTGAAACCCCCACCAAAATCGGGAGCTCCAGCTATAATATAGGCTAAAAGAACATAATGTTAGGTTTCTGCACCATGTTAAAAACTACTGGAAATTGTATAATCGCGAAAATAAAAGGACAGAAAATATTTCAAATTGTAAAATCGCGAAAATATAGGACCGCGAAAAAAAAGGGTCGTACAGTATATCCTTCATGGATAAGATTTCACTCTAAAAAATATATATCACAGAGCAGTGTACCAGAGAGAACTCCAACGGAGCAGCCACTGTTACTATGTGATTTTATGCACTATCATAATCAATGAGGTTTATTTGAACAATATCTTATCTTATTACATTTCACTTCTGGGTGCAAAGAAAAACGTGTTTGCCAGAATTGGTACACAAATATTTTACTTTCTTATAATTTTTACACGATAAAACACTTTTTTAAAATATAATTTTAGCTATTGCATCTGAATCTATAAAATATCTAATTAATTATTTTGAATATTAAAAAAAACATATTTTTTGGTTTTGCTTTGTGACTGGATTCGATTATTACTCGCATTTAGACCTTGTTAAAAATTGTTTTTTTTAAATTAAAAAATATATGTGTGTGCAATGTACCAAATATGAAATTTTCAAGAACATAGGTTGGTTTATCCTGCCCTTCACTTTACCTGCCCTCAAGACCGGGTCATCAGCTGTGGTTTTTCTACGTTACAGAGGCGACCACAAGTTCGTCCACTATTCGGTGGGCAAAGCTACTGATGTTTTGAGCTAATTACATTAGTGGATGTGCCTCTCATCAGAATGGGAGGACAGCGTATTCTTATATCTCACGATACCCTTCTCACTGATTGGAGTTTGGCAACCCCTTCTTTGACAAAACCTTCAGGAAGTTGAGCGCGTTAAGAGCAGCCTCGGCTTTTGACTGGTCAAGCGTGTCTGCAGTGCCGTGGCAGACAGCAAACGGTGTTCCACTTCCCGGTGCCATGTTCAGTTGTACTAGACATTGCATGCGACCGGTCAAACTTGTCTCTTCTATCGGGATGTAGCGTATCTCAAAGTTCTGTTCCTCCGCAAGGTCTTGAAGCATCGAGCAATAGTTGGAATCTAAAATATAAAAATATTTTATTTTAAAAAAAAATCATCCATTCATCAATCTTGTTTTCTTAGGCTGACAATGTTAGTCCAGTCGAAGTCGAAGAAGCATACACTATCAGAAAAAAATCGGTTTTATGGTACAAATATTTTTGTAAAATGTTAATAAAAGTTAATTTTTGTTAATGTTTTAGTTAATGTTCATTGTGATGTTTGTTTTTTCATATGAAAAGTGAATCAAACGCTTACCATGGTGGGACATTACATCTTGACTTCTAAGCATCTCAATCTTTTCACCTGAAGCAGTCTGCAGTAGGTTCAACTGGTTTTTGTGGGCTTGAATTGCAGCATTATTTGCATTTCCTTTTTTTTGCTGCAAGCCAAATTAAATAATGTGAAAGCCAAGTTACAAGAGTTCAGAAAACTAGGTTAGACTTACTTCATATCTTGTTTTGTGAACTTATTTTTTTTTAAAGATTGTCAAAGGAGGGCAGAAAAATAATTAATAAAATGTTGTTCTCTCATGTATATATACCATATTTTTAGAGATTTCAGAGGGGTAGAGGGCGTAAAAAATTAATATAAAATTTTATTTTTTAAAAGAAATTTTTTTTTTCTTAGTGGATGGTGTGCTAACTGGCTAAAAAATGAAATTGCATTTTGGTATAAAAAAAAGTCTTGTCTTATGGTGGGGTATGCTTCCACTAAAATATTGTGAAATTACCTGGATGCAGAGTTACATCCCTACCCTGGATGTACGTTTATAATCCCTAGATAGATGCAGGAGTTACTAAATCACATGTAAATTCATATCCTTTGTATATATGCAAATGAGCCACAAGAATTACATTGTACACTAAATACATCTATAGACATATTACCAACTGACCGAGGTACTAATATTTTAAATAAAAAATCTGTTTCCTTTTTTTAACTACTTTCTTGTTTTTTGTTACTACTACACAATAATTGTCTCAATCCATAAGATCATCAATTGGTTCAGAGCACATGATCAACTATGAACCAATCAATGAATTCAAATCAGAAGGTTTGTGATGTTGATTACCTTCATCTCCACTAACGTACGGATATCTTGAGAGACCTTGGTAGTCTGGCCAGGATCAGTGTCTGGCGGTAAGGATTTGATTGTTGTCAGCATTTGAGCAGCTGCTAGTCTTTTGGCCAGTCGTTTACTCTTTGCAATACCTACACATGCAAAGAACAAAGATGATGTACACATGTCAGGAGGATAAAGACATGTTTCAGTGAAATAAATAAATTTATTAGAATGATGATACAAGACAAAATAACATGCAAGTAAGCATGCACTTTTATAATTTATTAGAATGTATGCCTCATCTAATAATAAACTCTTTTTTTGAGCATAATTACCTCCACCAAGGAGATTATGTAATCATTGCTTTTTGTCTGTCTGTCTGTATGTCTTTCTTTTAGCAGGACCATGCAAAAACTAACAAATGCATCGTCATAACACTTAGTGTAGTGATACATATCGACCTAAGGAAGAGGTGGTAAGATTTCAGGGTCAAAATGTTAAAGGAAAAGGTTAAGGTTTTGAAAATTATCCCTCTTTAAAAAAAATAATTTTTTTTTTTTAGAGAGGGTAATTATAATGTTGGCTTGTACTGTAAGAGGTGGGAGTGTATAAGATGGTATATATAGCTTACCTTTTTCAATGAATGTACCAATCTGAATGCTAATGGTAAACTCTTTAGCGTGAGGTGGGCCCTTCTCTTCGCATTCCTCGTATTCTGGCTTCCTCCAGCCCAGATACGTCACTAATTCTTGGAGTTCGCCCACCGGATTGGAGGCATCTGGAGTTCTGGGAAGTAATTCACACGAAAGAAAATGAAATAGTTGCAAACATTGGTTATCCATTACTGTCTTGTGCAAAATAATGTCATTGACTGACCAAATTGGAAGCTGATTTTACCAAGACATTATCCAATGACCATGTTTAAAAATTTTTCTACTGTTTATTTATTATTATAAATTTATTCAACCTAGGGTTCTAGAGATTCAAACTTCAGTAATTGATACATTCATGATACTACAGTATACCATAAAATGTATACCTAACAATGACTAATTTAAAGTTGGCAATCAAAATTCCTATTTTGTACAGTATCTCTATTTCGAATTCAGATTTTTATTTACTGTAATGCAAGCCAATACCACTAATAAGATTGTATATTTTTATACAGTATCATATTAAATATTTTTGAAACATTGTTTCTTTATAGGTAGATATAATTAAATACAGTATTTATTCGAATAAACGGCCTGCTTTGAATAAAGGCTCCCCTCCAGAAGCTCATTTGGAATACATGCCCAGGACGTTTATTTTTTAGTTTGTCAAATAACCCCCCCCCCTTCCACCTCCACCCCTAAATGACTGTAAACAAAACTAAAGGAAGCAACATCATTCTTAACACATTCTATTAATGTTATACTCCAGTAGAATTACACAACACATTTGACATAATTATGTGTTGTAGTTCCACATTTACAGTGAAATTAAGGGGCATCTATTTGAGCAAGGTAATTCAACAAAAGGACGCACATCTCGGGACATCAAAGGTTATAACTCTGGCATCGACATCCTAGGCGCACGTGCGTCCCTACACGCTGAACGTCACAAAAACCATTCCTCGGCACCTTATGCCAACATTGTCAAAATGACAGATTAATGTTACATAAGAACATGAAATTTTATAAAATTCGTAAATTTTGAATTGCTATAACTTTTCATTTTCTTGGTCAATTTTAACAAATCAAATTGCAGTTTATAGAAGCATTGAACAAGCTCGCGGTAAAAAAAAATCAAATGTAACAGACATTGCGAAGTACCCAAAATTAATAAAATAAAAACTAACACCATAAAACGAATGGCACGCATAGACTAATAATTGACGGCTGNNNNCGCATAGACTAATAATTGACGGCTGTACTCGCAACTAGTATCGGATTGTCGATGCCACAGTAAAGATCAAAGGACTGTACGCATGCGCTATGTTCGAGAGCGGAGATGTGCGTCCTTTTGTTGAATTACCTTGATTTGAGTATATACGTATCCACTTTACACTACAACAAATCATAAACACCTCCCTTGAAAAAATGCCTTCCTCAAATAAATTCCCCCTCAAAACACTGCTCAACAATAAATGCCCAGTGGTGTTCATTTCAAATAAAAGTATGGTATATCTTTTTCTTATCAGCAATAAAATACAAAAATTAATAATAATACATTATATAAATGATGTAACATTATGTATCAAAAGCTTACCCAGTACCATCCACTGATGTTTGTGAACCTTCTTGTTTTGCCACCACAGGGATTGGTACCTCCAGCTGACGGAGAACTACTTCCGCTGCCGCTTGCTTAGCAGACTTCTTACTGTGGCCCTCTCCGGTCCCAGTCACATCTCCCACAGTGCAGCGAATGGTAAATGTCGGCTGATGTGAGGCACCTTCTTGTCCAATTGTTTCGTAAACTGGTGTGACAGCTTTCTTGGCACATAACTCTTGTAGAACACTGACAGCAGTCTTACAATTCGTCATTCTTGGAAAGAGGTTTTGAGATAAAAATTATTGAAAAACAGTTGTATATTTTTCATAGCAGTGGCATCTGCGCGGAAAATCCCAAGAAAAAAAGGTAAAGCGGAATAATTGCATTGCCATTGGTTATATACTAATATTTGGATAAAGCCCAAACTAATTTTCGGTAAAATCTCCTCGAAAATTGGTCTTTACTGTTTTCGAAATGCGCAGACGGATTTCTTGGCCAAATTTTTGCGCAGACCTTACTACTAGGCCTAGGCTAGGGCCTAGCCTACAGTCTGGCCCAGCATGGCTTTAATACAGCCCAGGGCATAGGCTACCCTAGTAGTAGTACAGCAGTAGCAGTAGTCTAGCCTTTGTGGCCTCTATTTAGAGCCTAGGCCCTATGCCTGGTAGAGTAGAGGGGGTATTTTGGAAGTACTGTAGTATTAAAACTAGCTAGCCTAGCCTTCTACCCATCTAGTAGGCCTAGATAGGCCGTGTAAGGGCTTTCTCATCAGGGCCAGAAAGAACAGCATAGCCTAGCTAGGCCTAGCCTTCTCAGGGAGTTGGCCCAGGCATTGATATCTTTTTCGCATAATAGATGTATCAAGATTTTCTCTAACGCTATATTACCAGGCTAAACATATTTTTCAAACATACTTACCTGATGTTTTTCTTGTCGGGTTCTCAGCAGAGACGAATTACTACTATCTAACCTCTTTTATGCCACACCGAACCGAGGAAACACGTACTTTGTGTGCTTCAGCGCATGTGTTTTAGAGTCGGGGAAGTATGGGGCGCCATAGATGTTCTCCAAGTCCAACTGTTTAAGGAATTCATCATGGCCACCTTACCTGCTGCATGGCTGTGTATCTTCGCTGTAATTACAGTTACTTTTTCTTCTCCCAACTGTTCAAGGAATTTCAAGGTAGAAAAAACAAAACTACAGTATTCTAAGTTTAATGGTAATAATTATTTAATTAATTATTAATTATTAAACGCTCCTGTCTAAAACCTTAGACGCAGTGGCGTAAGTAGTTAAAAATCGCCTTATTTTGCGAAGTAGCGCCCCCTCAACTGATCATCGAGCCCTTCCCCACTTCACCTTTGCGCCCCCATTAGCACCTCCATTTCAAGACTTCTAGATATGCCACTGCATATTGGACAGCTGTCATAATCAACCGTGGCACAGATGTGGTTATGAATGTTTCAACGACAATTTTATTAACCATTGACACTTGTTTTGGTTATTTAGGCCTACTTTTACTGGTTATTTTGTTCTATCGATTATACTGTTTTAGAAAAGAGATTGTGTACAGAACGTTGCTTGCTTTAAAACTCGAAGCATCTTGAATACAACAACTGCCCTTACGTCGAAGGCCAAAACTTTTGATTACTGCATACTTTGATCTGATGATGTAGGGGCTTAAAGCATGCAAAATTATGACCTTAAAGCCAAAAAGAATTAGCTTAAGTTTCTATATTTTTTTTTTTTTTTTTACTTAGAAAGAGTTCGTACACAACTGTTAAATATGACCAATTTGAGATGATAAATACAAAAACTGTTAAAACAACAGAGAGTAACATGGACATTAATAGTATCTAAAAGGAAAGAAAGTGGATTTGCATAACTTGAACTACTGTAACTTTGTGTGCTTCAGCGCATGTGTTTTAGATTCAGGAAAGTATGAGGCGCCATAGATGTTCTCTAAGTCCAACTGTTTAAGGAATTCATCATGGCCACCTTACCTGCTGCATGGCTGTGTATCTTCGCTGTAATTACAGTTACTTTTTCTTCTCCCTGTGTGCAATATTACTTTAATAATGATACTCACTCAATCTACAATGGATTTAGCTGTAATATCGACGACGATTTTTATCCGATTTCCAAATACTATTATTTGAATTCATGTGCAATTTATTCAGGCCTTCGGAATAGGAAATTGCTACGTCAGAAGAAGAAAATTAAAATTTTCGGAAAAGCGATTTCTTACTACTCAAACTCGGTATGTACTACGTATTAAAACCGTTTTACTTGGGGGTGATATAGAAGTTAATGCAGGACCTAATGTCAACAATACAAGTCAAAAAATAGTTCTTTAAAAGTCTACTATCAAAACGCTCGTAGCGTCAAAAACAAAATGGAAACATACAAGACCTAAATCTTCCTGATCTTTCATATTACCCACTTGATAATTTTTCTAAATTTGATATTAAAACAGATTGCATAAATGAACATTTAAAAGACATTAACCCATACAAGGCTTCTGGAAATGATGGTTTAAGTAATGTCATTTTATCCATGGCAGAAAACCTCTTTCCTTTCCTTGTAAATGTTTATTTGAGAGATGTGTTTCCGAAAAACGTTTTCCTAAAATTTGGAAGCAAGCAAATGTGTTTCCAATCTTTAAAGGTGATTCTAGACCTGTTTCATTGTTGCCAACATTATCTAAGGTATTTGAAAAAGTTTTACATGACCAAATTTTTAATCATATATCTCACCAGTTATCAGTGATAATCAACATGGATTTTATCCTGGAAGATCTTGTGAAACCAACCTATCTGTGCTTTTATCCCATGCTTATGACGTGATAAACTCTAGAGTTCAATTAGAGGTTATTTATACTGACATGGTCAAAGCGTTTGATCGGGTTTCCCATAATATGCTTTTGTACAAACTTGAAAAGTTTGGATTTAGTCATGATATTATTTTATTTTTTAAAAGTTATTTATGTGATCGTTTACAAAGGGTGACTATTGAAGGTCAAACACCTGAGTGGCTCCCAGTTTTATCTGGAGTCCCACACGGGTCTATCTTAGGGCCTTTATTTTTTATTAATGATTTTTCCTTTGTTCCGTGTCATTCAAAATTTCTACTATTTGCTGATGATATTAAATTATTTAGGTCTGTTTATTCTATTAATGATATGTTGTTTTTACAGGAAGATCTAGATGCTCTTATTAATTGATGTAGTCAATGGTCTATGTCTGTCAATGCCTCCAAATGTAAAACTATGTCTATTACTTTAAAGAAGAAACTTATTATTTCTAATTTTGATATTAATGCTGTAACACTTGAAAGAGTCACCGTTCACCAAGACCTTGGTATTTTCGTTGACAGTCCATTAACCTTTTGTCGTCATATTGATTTTATTGTTTCTAAGTGTAATAGGTTACTTGGTTTTCTTTGGAGGCATTGCAGACATATAACTGATGATAAGTCTTTAGTTATTCTATATAAATCTTTAGTTAGGTCAAATCTTGAATTTTGTTGTGTTATTTTTAATTCTATTTCGTGTACAGTCTGCTGACTTCAGCGGGTGCAAGACAAGTTTTGTAGATATTATTCTCGTAAGTTTGGTTTTATTAGTAAAGATATTTTAATTCCATTAGCTGATAGGCGTAAATTGCTTGACTTACTGTATTATTTCTGTATAAGTGTATGAATTCTCAGTATGATGGGAATTTTGAAGTTTACTTTCCTCGTTCTCTTCCAGTTTATCACTTACGTAATCCTGCACTTTTTTTCAATATCTAAGGGGAGGGTTAACATTACAAAATTCCTATAGTTTTCTGGACTTCACCCTCTGGACCGCTTCCGAAAGATTTTGAGCGACGCCCAACCACGCCCTTAGCTCTCGTCGGGGACATTGCTTCACCCCCACCACCCATCTCCCCGGTCGGGGACATTAGGCTTCCGTAAGGCAAGTCCTGTTTAATAACAATCTTCCTAATGACTTTTTCGATAACTTTTAGCTATTTTTGAATAGCGAAAAAATACCTTAAAATTATTAAATCAAATGTCTGTAAGAAAATAAAGGGAAAATTTCCACCTGTATTGAAGACAGGGTGGCGCCAGCGGAGGGGAGAAAGCCACAATTCGTCGGGGATGGAGAAAAAAGAATGTATGTAGGCCTACGGTATTACATATGTCTTTGAGGGCTTTGAAACCCCTGAATAATATTGTCATATTTTTTGGAGGCTTCGCCCCCCCTTCCGGGAACACTTTAGATAGATTTTGAGCGATGCCTGACCACGCCCACTTTTCTCTCGTCGGGAACATCACCCCTTTCCCTTCAGGGACATCGAAACACCCCCTTCCCCCCCCCCCTTTAAAAGGCAAATCCTTGCGCCACTCCTGATTAAAGAGTCTATGAAAATGAATTGTTAAACAGGTTCGATTGGTTAATTTCTTTAGTTGTTAACCTTACCGTCGCAATAAGGCTACTTTTTTATGACTATTTATTTTTTTTAATGTAGTTATTCAGAATTGTTGATGCTATAATTAATTAATATTAATTACGTGTATTGTGTGAAATATGGGTGCCCACGAATGACTGATATACTTTAAAAAAATGTCAAATACTGCGCAAATAAAAGAAATAAGGAACTATTAAATTATTCAATATTATTAAACCACAAATCATCTAATAAATGGGTAAATGGTATCGCTTTTAATGACCGGCAATTAGGTAAGAACTAATTCAAAACAGTTTTCTCAAACCTTGCTCAAAACAATGGTAAATAATATGATCATAGTTTTAGTTATTTAGACAGCTTTCAATCAATATGGAAATACAGGAAGTTTTAAGCTATAATTTTTGAAACGAAAGAATAGACTCTAAAAATGCCACATTAAATTGTTTTAATTAACTCGTTTAATGATTTGTATATTTAAAAAAACAAATGTCTGTATTCCCACACACGCGAAACACTTTGATTGTATTATATTTGTGTATTTCTGGATAACAAGAGCATTTCAGATTCGGTTACGACTTGCCAAGATCTCGATTTTGGAAGATGAATTCTTACTGTAACAAAACATGGAAGGTAGGTTCTGTTGTATATATACAGTACAATAGCCTAATTATTGGAAATAAAATTTGTTTACTCCTTTTCATGGAAGCAGTAACAGCGTAGTAGTCAATTAATCGATAATCAATCAACTATCGAGGAAAAATTCATCAATCAATTATATTTTTTTTTTATTTATGGAATGGTAATTTGCTTTAAATATTAATAGTGAGATATTAAGATAATTTTAGGTATAATGTTAAAATTAGGTGAAAAATAACTTACTATCGCAATGACAGTAGGCGAAACGGCGGCCAGAGAAAGCAGAAAGTAATTTGGTAGGCCTAAGCCTACACCCTAGACAGTGCAAACGAATCTCGGCGGATGAGCCCCTGAAGAAAGTGGAACCTTTGATGGGGTCAAATGACGCGTAAAGCAACTAATTCTTTTGAATTAGTCATCGGCAAACCGATGTTATTGGTTTATCATGCCACTGCCACTACTGCTCATGATGCTGCTACTGCTACTAGCACCTGTAAAAGTAGGCCTAGCGCCATGAACACTGAATGTGGCGCTATAATTCTTCATAATTATTATTAGTAGTTTTAGTAGTGTTAATATAATATTGTAATTTTTATTCACAGGAAGTTCTGGAACTTGTTGACAACCTACCGACAATAAAAGAAATAAGAAAATACAACCGCAGCCACAACAATACATATACATTTTCAGAGGATGAGATAATACTATTTCGCAAAAAGGCAGAGTTGTTTGTAAGTGTTATAAGTTATATCTATATATATGACATAAACTTGAAACCGTCTTGCGGTTATGCTACAAAGGTAAATAAATAAATTTTTAAATGTTAAAGAGGAATCTATAAACGTACTCCTTTCCACCCTTCCTCATGAATATTACCGTATAGCATTGATGATCGATTGACACTTCACATCAAACGACCCGGTAATTAATTTTGCACTCGGACCCGTTCTCATAGCTACGCTGCTAACTGGAGCACCCCACTTTCAAGTACTGTACCGTAAAGCGAATGAGAGCACCATGCTCCCCCTGGGTGGGACGCTTGTCAGTGACGTAAAGACGAGTCATGGGGCCCGGGGGCAAGAAAATGTTTTAGGACCCTTGCATATCAGTAAAGTAGACAATGTCCCAAAAATATTGTGTGACTAACAATATACTCAACAAATATTTTGCGCACGCATTTTTAATTTTAATATTTTCGTGCGTTGCATAAATTAGGTCTATGCATAAATCGTCATTAGGGTGCATAGGTTACATGCTTAATCATGAATGTATTGATCAAAGTTCCAATGGGGCGAATCTAGAGAGCACTGTGGCTACCCCCCACTCCCAAAATATATAGAGAAAAAGCAACAAGCAATTTTTAACTCAAATTCAATTAGTGTCTATGGTCTCAAGCATTTCTAAACAAAAATCAAACCATTCCACTGCGCCAAACCGCCTTCGCAATGATATAACACTCACATTTATTTTTAAAATTTAATCAGTAAAAAATATTTTTAAAAATGTAACTGTTTTTGAAGGTTAGCACGACTGACTTAGACAAGTTGAATGTTATTCACGTGACTGGAACTAAAGGAAAGGGTTCTACGTGCTCCTTCGTTGAAAGTATACTTCGCGCGTGTGGATTCAAAACGGGGTTTTTCAGGTCAGTACTCCTATATTTTGGTGTTTCTTCTTTTTGATATCCCAGATCCATTGATTTATATATGGGATCACTCAATTGTTATTACTGTGCTCTATTATTGTGAAGGCCTATTACCGTTTCTAAAGCTCGATTAAAGACTCACCTTCGTGTTCCATCGTATTGTACATCACTGTTTCATTTCCATGCCAGAATTTGTATTAGCTATAGAGGCGCCTGAGTCCGAGATGGCCTAGACTCAACAGGTGCTGACCAGGGTTCAATAGGATCAATCCCTGGTTATGCGACGAGAACTGCTGGTGCTGGCTTGGCTTGGAACGTTCATCTTTTTGTGTGTGCTGCATTTATATACTGTATTATACCTTTTTTACTGTTTTATGTACACAGAGATTTCAGCTAATGCTGCCCTCTGTCTTTTTTTTTTTTTGGTTGAATAAATTTTTTTTTTGTTGAATAAATAAACCTTGAATATATATCTTTATTTTTTTATTTTTTTATTAATTTTTTATTATTATTTTTCACATTTCCAAACATTTGTACACGTGTGTTTACAGCGCATAGACACTTTTTGTATTTTACGCTAAATAAATTAAAAGCCATTTACCATTAAAACCATTCTTGGGGCTAGTCGAGTGGCCGAGCGGTAGGGCAGGGACACCGCTAGCTACAGCCTTAACATCGGCGCTGCTTCCAGCCGCTCTTCGCCATGGTTTTGGTTGGTAGAACCAAGTCTTCTAGGAAAAGAACTTAAAATGAAGGTCCAGTGCATACATCTGACTCGTGTGCACTTTAAAGAACCAATTGCATCCTTCGAAAGAATAGGGAGTTACCCCAATGTTATGGTCCGGTTCATGTCAGCCCCTGTCGTTGTTGAATGATGTGAACATGTAGCTACCATGAGCGCCTCTTTACGACCGCTAGGTAGTCACGGATCACGCCCATGCGCAATTTAGCACAATGGCGCTGCAAGTTATGGGTTATTCTCATGAAATTTATTCTTAATATTATTTCTTCATTTTCGTTATCGTTATCATCATCATAATCACCATCGTTACCACTGTCTTCATTGTGGCGCAGTGGGAACTCGAGGTCGGGGTTTCAACCCCCTCGCTGTGTATTTCGCTTGTGTCCTTGGGCAAGGCACTTCTACATTGCTTCTCTCCACCCAGGAGTATAAATAGGTACCTGGTAGGGTTAAATGCCAAAATGCGCTGATGTAGCTGCTGCAACTTTATGGAACAGATTGTGTTCCATAGGCGTCTAATCCAATGAACGGGGGTAGTAATATGAAGCGCTTAGAGGCCTTGTTGGCATTAAGCGATATATAAATATAACATATTATTATTATTACTCTGTTGACAATACTATACAATAATAATGATAAGTATATGGTTCAGACAATTTAAAAGCAGTACGTACCGGTATGTAGTGTCTGTTAAATTTATCTACATTGCTTCTAAATAGTATATGGCTATAGTTGCTACAAGTTGGATAGCGACGTTAATTTCTCCGCTAGAACCCTATGGTCCGAATATCCTAAAAAGTTGCCTAACAAATGTTTTTATTATTATAGTTCTCCACATCTTGTAGATCCTCGGGAACGAATTCGTATAAACGGACAACAGATTTCCAAGGAAATGTTCACCCGTTATTTTTACTCAACAAATGAGAGCATAGAAGGCGCATTTGATGGTAGCAATAAAACGTCATTTTTCAGAGTTTTTTTTCTCATGGCACTTCGTATATTCGTCGAAGAAAAGGTAAAGAACAAGCGACAAAGATATTTAATATACTGACATCACTGGTAGGAGCCAGAACACCACGAAAGTTCCGAAAAGGTGTGATGTTTATAATGTAGGGCCTACATAGGCTGCCCGATATAGTCGCTTAAAGCAAATCTTTTAATATTGTCCTTACATATAAAAATACTATACTGTACGAACTTTTAAACAGGTTCATTCTATTGGAAATCAAAATGTTATATGTCCGTTTAATATTTTCGAGTCATAGTCTAGAACTATTTATTTCTACGTTCGCCGGTAGAATGTTTACCAGCGAGAATTGAAAATGTGATTGACGTTTGGAAAGTTCGAGAGAACAAGATGATTAAACGGAATAGAATTAAGATTATATTTCGCTTTCCTTACGGTTTTGATTCAATGGCGTAGTCTTCTAACGTAGAAATTACGTTTTTGTTCATTTAATAATCATCTATTCGTCTATAGGTGGATGTTGCTGTTATTGAAGTTGGAGTCGGTGGTTTGTATGACTTAACGAATATTTTCCGGTAAGTTAAACTGCATAGCGCAGTTTGTTGGCATTTGTATCCACGGTGCGCGCTGAAACATTTTAGATCATCTATAATCATAGAGATTCTTTTTCTTCGTTTATCACACTTTGGTCAATTTCCTTGCTTTGATCGTCTTCAAATTTTGTCCAAGTAAAGACCATACATGAAAGATGTGCTTCACTTTTTATAATGACAATGAGGAAAAACCCCGTGTTCAGTGGTGGCGCCACCACTGCCTCCGTTCTGTTTCACAAAGAGCAGACATAGTAAATTTATTTTGTTCTTGTTCTTTTTTCCAAAAAGCTGATTTCCTTGTAAACTACAGGTTATAGTTCACTACCTAAACTATCTCGTTTTAAACCATAACCCATGAGCTGACCTTTTTTTAGGTACTTTACAACTTTGGAAGTTAAGAACCACAATCACCCATGCTTTACAAACTTTTTTTATTTTCAACGTGTATAATCATTCTAGAACGCCGAAAGTTTCAGGGATATCTAGTTTAGGGTTGGATCATGCTGATAAGCTTGGGGATACCATTGAAGAAATTGCCTGGCAGAAATCTGGAATATTCAAGGT